>NC_092378.1:90231141-90458205 GCF_030028105.1 Mobula birostris
GCTGCATCGACCCATCCTCTCATTGACTTCAGTCTCAGCATCCACCCTTCTTCTCATTTACTTCAGTCTCTGCATGCACGCATCTTCTCATAGAATTCAGTTGCTGCATCCACCCATCTTCTCATCGATACCAGTTGCTGCATCCACCCCTCCTTTCATTGACTTCAGTCTTTGCATCCACCCATCTTCTCATTGACTTCAGTCTCTGCATGCACCCATCTTCTGATAGACTTCAGTTGCTGCATCCACCCATCTTCTCATCGACTTCAGTTTCTGCATCCACCCATCATCTCATCGACTTCAGATGCTGCATCCACCCATCTTCTCATCGACTTCAGTTTCTGCATCCACCTATCTTGTCATTGACTTCAGTTTCTGCATCCACCCATCTTCTCATCGACTTCAGTTTCTGCATCCTCCCATGTTCTCATCGACACCAGTTGCTGCATCTACCCATTTTCTCATTGACTTCAGTCTCTGCATCCACCCATCTTCTAGTTGACTTCAGTCTCTGCATGCACCCATCTTCTCATAGACTTCAGTCTCTGCAAGCACCCATCTTCTCGCAGACTTCAGTTGCTGCATCCGCCCATCTTCTCATCGACACCAGTTGCTGCAGACACTCATCTTCTCATTGACTTCAGTTTCTGCATCCACACATTTTCTCATCGACTTCAGGTGCTGCGTCCACCCATCTTCTCATCGACTTCAGTTTCTGCTTCCACCCATCGTCTCATCGACACTAGTTACTGCATCTACCCATCTTCTCATTGACTTCAGCGTCTGCATCCACCCATCTTCTCATTGACTTCAGTTTCTGCATTCACCCATTTTCTCATTGACTTCATTCTCCTCATCCACCCATCTTCTCCTCAACTTCAGTTTCTGCATCCACCCATCTTCTCATGGACTTCAGTCTCTGCATCCACCCATCTTCCCATTGACATTAGTTGCTGCATCCACCCCTCTTCTCATCGATTTCAGTTTCTGCATCCACCCATCTTCTCATCGACTTCAGTGACTGTATCCACCCATCTTCTCATTGACTTCAGTTTCTGCATCCACCCATCTTCTCTTTAACTTCAGTTGCTGCATCCACCCATCTTCTCATCGACGTCAGTGACTGTATCCACCCAACTTCTCATCGACACTAGTCGCTGCATCTACCCATCTTCTCATCGACTTGTGTTTCTGCATCCACCCATCTTCTCATTGACTTCAGTCTCTGCATCCACCCATCTTCTCATTGACTTCAATTTCTGCATCCACCTATCTTCTCATCGACTTCAGTTGCTGCATCCTCCCATATTCTCATTGATATCAGTTGCTGCATCCAACCATCTTCTCATTGACTTCAGTCTCTGCATCCACCCATCTTCTCATCGACTTCAGTATCTGCATCCACCCATCTTCTCATCGACACCTGTTACTGTATCTACCCATCTTCTCATTGACTTCAGCCTCTGCATCCACCCATCTTCTCATTGATTTCAGTCTCTGCATGCACCCATCTTCTCATAGACTGCAGATGCTGCATCCACCCATCTTCTCATCGACACCAGTTGCTGCATCCACCCATCTTCTCATTGACTTCAGTCTCTGCATGCACCCATCTTCTCATAGTCTTCAGTTGCTGCATCAACCCATCTTCTCATGACTTCAGTTTCTGCATCCACCCATTTTCTCGACTTCAGTTGCTGCATCCACACATCTTGTCATCGACTTCAGTTTCTGCACCCACCCAGCTTCTCATCGACACCAGTTGCTGCATCTACCCATCTACTCATTGACTTCTGTCTCTGCATCAACCCACCTTTTCATTGATTTCAGTTGCTGCATGCACCCATCTTCTCATCGACTTCAGTTGCTGCATCCACCCATCTTCTCATTGACTTCAGATTCTGCTTTCAGCCATCTTTTCATCGACTTCAGTCTCTGCATCCACCCATCTTCTCATCGACATCAGTTTCAGCATCCACCCATCTTCTCATCGACTTCCGTTGCTGCACCCACACATCTTTTCATCGCCTTCAGATTCTACACCCACCCATCTTCTCATCGACACCAGTTGCTGCATCTACCCATCTTCTCATTTACTTCAGTCTCTGCATCGACCCACCTTCTCATTGACTTCAGTTGCTGCATGCACCCATCTTCTCATCGACTTCAGTTGCTGCATCCACCCATCTTCTCATTGACTTCAGATTCTGCTTTCTGCCATCTTTTCATCGACTTCAGTCTCTGCATCCACCCATCTTCTCATCGACATCAGTTTCAGCATCCACCCATCTTCTCATCGACACCAGCTGCTGCATCTACCCAGCTTCTCATTGACTTCAGTCTCTGCATCCACCCACCTTCTCATTGAGTTCAGTTGCTGCATCCACCCATCTTCTCATTGACTTTAGTGACTATATCCACCCATCATCTCATTGACTTCAGTTTCTGCATCCACCCATCTTCTCATCGACTTCAGTCTCTGTATCCATCCATCTTCTCATAGACTTCAGTCTCTGCATCCACCCATCTTCTCTTTGACATCAGTTGCTGCATGCACCCATCTTCTCATCGAATTCAGTTTCTGCATCTCCCATCTTCTCATCGACCTCAGTTTCTGCATCCACCCATCTTCTCATCGACACCAGTCTCTGCATTCACCCATCTTCTCATCGACTTCAGTGACTGTATCCACCAATCTTCTGATCGACACCAGATGCTTCATCTACCCATTTTCTCATCGACTTCAGTTTCAGCATCCACCCATCTTCTCATTGACTCAAGTTTCTGCATCGACTCATCTTCTCATCGGCTTCACTTTCTGCATCCACACATCTTCTCAACGACTTCAGTTGCTGCATCAAACCATCTTCTCATTGACTTCAGCTTCTGCATCCACCCATCTTCTCAATGATTTCAGTCTCTGCATCCACCCATCTTCTCATCGACTTCAGTTGCTGCATCCACCCATCTTCTCTTTCAGTTTCTGCTTCCACCCATCTTCTGATCGACACCAGTTACTGCATCTACCCATCTTCTCATTGACTTCAGTCGCTGCATCCACCCATCTTCTCATTTTCTTCAGTTTCTGCATCCACCCATCTTCTCATCGACTTCAGTGACTGTATCCACCCACCTTCTCATTGACTTCAGTTTCTGCATCCACCCATCTTCTCTTTAACTTCAGTTGCTGCATCCACCCATCTTCTCATCAACTTCAGTGACTGTATCCACCCATATTCTCATCGACACCAGTTGCTGCATCCACCTATCTTCTCATTGACTACAGTCTCTACATCCACCCATCTTCTCATCGACTTAGGTTTCTGCATCCACCCATCTTCTCACTGACATCAGTTGCTGCATCGACCCATCTTCTCATTGACTTCAGTTTCTGCATCCTCCCACCTTCTCATCGACTTCAGTTTCTGCATCCACCGTATTCTCATTGACCTCAGTCTCTGCATCCACCCATATTCTCACTGACATCAGTTGCTGCATCGACCCATCTTCTCATTGACTTCAGTTTCTGCATCCACCCACCTTCTCATTGACTTCAGTTTCTGCATCCGCCCATCTTCTCATCGACACCAGTTGCTGCATCTACCCATGTTCTCATTGACTTCAGTCTCTGCATCCAACCATCTTCTCATTGATTTCAGTCTCTGCATGCACCCATCTTCTCATAGACTGCAGATGCTGCATCCACCCATCTTCTCAGCGACACCAGTTGCTGCATCCACCCATCTTCTCATTGACTTCAGTCTCTGCATGCACCCATCTTCTCAGAGACTTCAGTTGCTGCATCAACCCATCTTCTCATCGACACCAGTTGCTGCATCCACCCATCTTCTCATTGACTTCAGTTTCTGCATCCACACATTTTCTCATCGAATTCAGTTGCGGCCTCCACCCATCTTCTCATCGACTTCAGTTTCTGCTTCCACCCATCTTCTCATCGACACCAGTTACTGCATATGCCCATCTTCTCATTGAGTTCAGTCTCTGCATCCACCCATCTTCTCATTTACTTCAGTTTCTACATTCTCCCATTTTCTCATTGACTACAGTCTCTGCATCCACCCATCTTCTCCTCAACTTCAGTTTCTGCATCCACCCATCTTCTCATTGATTTCAGTTGCTGCATCCACCCATCTTCTCATTGACTTCAGTCTGCATCCACCAATCTTCTCATCGACTTCAGTTTCTGCTTTCACCCATCTTCTCATCGACACCAGCTGCTGCATCTACCCATCCTCTCATTGACTTCAGTCTCAGCATCCACCCTTCTTCTCATTTACTTCAGTCTCTGCATGCACCCATCTTCTTATAGACTTCAGTTGCTGCATCCACCCATCTTCTCATCGACCTCAGTTTCTGCATCCACCCATCTTCTCATCGACTTCAGATGCTGCATCCACCCATCTTCTCATCGACTTCAGTTTCTGCATCCACCTATCTTCTCATTGACTTCAGTTTCTGCATCCACCCATCTTCTCATCGACTTCAGTTTCCGCATCCTCCCATGTTCTCATCGACACCAGTTGCTGCATCTACCCATTTTCTCATTGACTTCAGTCTCTGCATCCACCCATCTTCTCGTTGACTTCAGTCTCTGCATGCACCCATCTTCTCATAGACTTCAGTCTCTGCAAGCACCCATCTTCTCGTAGACTTCAGTTGCTGCATCCGCCCATCTTCTCATCGACACCAGTTGCTGCATACACTCATCTTCTCATTGACTTCAGTTTCTGCATCCGCTCATTTTCTCATCGACTTCAGGTGCTGCGTCCACCCATCTTCTCAACGACTTCAGTTTCTGCATCCACCCAACGTCTCATCGACACTAGTTACTGCATCTACCCATCTTCTCATTGACTTCAGCGTCTGCATCCATCCATCTTCTCATTGACTTCAGTTTCTGCATTCACCCATTTTCTCATTGACTTCGTTCTCCTCATCCACCCATCTTCTCCTCAACTTCAGTTTCTGCATCCACCCATCTTCTCATGGACTTCAGTCTCTGCATCCACCCATCTTCCCATTGACATTAGTTGCTGCATCCACCCCTTTTCTCAATGACTTCAGTTTCTGCATCCACCCATCTTCTCATCGACTTCAGTGACTGTATCCACCCATCTTCTCATTGACTTCTGTTTCTGCATCCACCCATCTTCTCTTTAACTTCAGTTGCTGCATCCACCCATCTTCTCATCGACGTCAGTGACTGTATCCACCCAACTTCTCATCGACACCAGTTGCTGCATCTACCCATCTTCTCATCGACTTGAGTTTCTGCATCCACCCATCTTTTCATTGACTTCAGTCTCTGCATCCACCCATCTTCTCATTGACTTCAATTTCTGCATCCACCGATCTTCTCATCGACTTCAGTTGCTGCATCCACCCATATTCTCATTGATATCAGTTGCTGCATCCAACCATCTTCTCATTGACTTCAGTCTCTGCATCCACCCATCTTCTCATTGACTTCAGTCTGCATCCACCAATCTTCTCATCGACTTCAGTATCTTCTCATCGACACCTGTTGCTGTATCTACCCATCTTCTCATTGTCTTCAGCCTCTGTATCCACCCATCTTCTCATTGATTTCAGTCCCTGCATGCACCCATCTTCTCATCGACTTCAGATGCTGCCTCCACCCATCTTCTCATTGACACCAGTTGCTGCATCCACCCATATTCTCATTGACGTCAGTCTCTCATCCACCCATCTTCTCATTGACTTCAGTCTCTGCATGCACCCATCTTCTCATAAACTTCACTCTCTGCATCCACTCATCTTCTCATTGACTTCAGTTTCTGCATCCACCCATTTTCTCGACTTCAATTGCTGCATCCACCCATCTTCTCATCGACTTCAGTTTCTGCACCCACCCATCTTCTCATCGACTCCAGATGCTGCATCTACCCATCTTCTGATTGACTTCAGACTCTGCATCGACCCACCTTCTCATTGACTTCAGTTGCTGCATGCACCTATCTTCTCATCGACTTCAGTTGCTGCATCCACCCATCTTCTCATTGACTTCAGATTCTGCTTTCTGCCATCTTTTCATCGACTTCAGTCTCTGCATCCACCCATCTTCTCATCGACATCAGTTTCAGCATCCACCCATCTTCTCATCGACACCAGCTGCTGCATCTACCCAGCTTCTCATTGACTTCAGTCTCTGCATCCACCCACCTTCTCATTGAGTTCAGTTGCTGCATCCACCCATCTTCTCATTGACTTTAGTGACTATATCCACCCATCATCTCATTGACTTCAGTTTCTGCATCCACCCATCTTCTCATCGACTTCAGTCTCTGTATCCATCCATCTTCTCATAGACTTCAGTCTCTGCATCCACCCATCTTCTCATTGACATCAGTTGCTGCATGCACCCATCTTCTCATCGAATTCAGTTTCTGCATCTCCCATCTTCTCATCGACCTCAGTTTCTGCATCCACCCATCTTCTCATCGACACCAGTCTCTGCATTCACCCATCTTCTCATCGACTTCAGTGACTGTATCCACCAATCTTCTGATCGACACCAGTTGCTTCATCTACCCATCTTCTCATCGACTTCAGTTTCAGCATCCACCCATCTTCTCATTGACTCAAGTTTCTGCATCGACCCATCTTCTCATCGGCTTCACTTTCTGCATCCACACATCTTCTCAACGACTTCAGTTGCTGCATCAAACCATCTTCTCATTGACTTCAGCTTCTGCATCCACCCATCTTCTCAATGATTTCAGTCTCTGCATCCACCCATCTTCTCATCGACTTCAGTTGCTGCATCCACCCATCTTCTCTTTCAGTTTCTGCATCCACCCATCTTCTGATCGACACCAGTTACTGCATCTACCCATCTTCTCATCGACTTGAGTTTCTGCATCCACCCATCTTTTCATTGACTTCAGTCTCTGCATCCACCCATCTTCTCATTGACTTCAATTTCTGCATCCACCGATCTTCTCATCGACTTCAGTTGCTGCATCCACCCATATTCTCATTGATATCAGTTGCTGCATCCAACCATCTTCTCATTGACTTCAGTCTCTGCATCCACCCATCTTCTCATTGACTTCAGTCTGCATCCACCAATCTTCTCATCGACTTCAGTATCTTCTCATCGACACCTGTTGCTGTATCTACCCATCTTCTCATTGACTTCAGCCTCTGTATCCACCCATCTTCTCATTGATTTCAGTCCCTGCATGCACCCATCTTCTCATCGACTTCAGATGCTGCCTCCACCCATCTTCTCATTGACACCAGTTGCTGCATCCACCCATATTCTCATTGACTTCAGTCTCTCATCCACCCATCTTCTCATTGACTTCAGTCTCTGCATGCACCCATCTTCTCATAAACTTCACTCTCTGCATCCACTCATCTTCTCATTGACTTCAGTTTCTGCATCCACCCATTTTCTCGACTTCAATTGCTGCATCCACCCATCTTCTCATCGACTTCAGTTTCTGCACCCACCCATCTTCTCATCGACTCCAGATGCTGCATCTACCGATCTTCTCATTGACTTCAGTCTCTGCATCGACCCACCTTCTCATTGACTTCAGTTGCTGCATGCACCCATCTTCTCATCGACTTCAGTTGCTGCATCCACCCATCTTCTCATTGACTTCAGATTCTGCTTTCTGCCATCTTTTCATCGACTTCAGTCTCTGCATCCACCCATCTTCTCATCGTCATCAGTTTCAGCATCCACCCATCTTCTCATCGACACCAGCTGCTGCATCTACCCAGCTTCTCATTGACTTCAGTCTCTGCATCCACCCACCTTCTCATTGAGTTCAGTTGCTGCATCCACCCATCTTCTCATTGACTTTAGTGACTATATCCACCCATCATCTCATTGACTTCAGTTTCTGCATCCACCCATCTTCTCATCGACTTCAGTCTCTGTATCCATCCATCTTCTCATAGACTTCAGTCTCTGCATCCACCCATCTTCTCATTGACATCAGTTGCTGCATGCACCCATCTTCTCATCGAATTCAGTTTCTGCATCTCCCATCTTCTCATCGACCTCAGTTTCTGCATCCACCCATCTTCTCATCGACACCAGTCTCTGCATTCACCCATCTTCTCATCGACTTCAGTGACTGTATCCACCAATCTTCTGATCGACACCAGTTGCTTCATCTACCCATCTTCTCATCGACTTCAGTTTCAGCATCCACCCATCTTCTCATTGACTCAAGTTTCTGCATCGACCCATCTTCTCATCGGCTTCACTTTCTGCATCCACACATCTTCTCAACGACTTCAGTTGCTGCATCAAACCATCTTCTCATTGACTTCAGCTTCTGCATCCACCCATCTTCTCAATGATTTCAGTCTCTGCATCCACCCATCTTCTCATCGACTTCAGTTGCTGCATCCACCCATCTTCTCTTTCAGTTTCTGCATCCACCCATCTTCTGATCGACACCAGTTACTGCATCTACACATCTTCTCATTGACCTCAGTCTCTGCATCCACCCATATTCTCACTGACATCAGTTGCCTCATCGACCCATCTTCTCTTTGACTTCAGGTTTCTGCATCCACCCACCTTCTCATTGACTTCAATTTCTGCATCCGCCCATCTTCTCATCGACACCAGTTGCTGCATCTACCATGTTCTCATTGACTTCAGTCTCTGCATCCACCCATCTTCTCATTGATTTCAGTCTCTGCATGCACCCATCTTCTCATAGACTGCAGATGCGGCATCCACCCATCTTCTCATCGACACCAGTTGCTGCATCCACCATCTTCTCATTGACTTCAGTCTCTACATGCACCCCATCTTCTCATAGACCTTCAGTTGCTGCATCCACCCATCTTCTCATCGACACCAGTTGCTGCATCCACCATCTTCTCATTGACTTCAGTTTCTGCATCCACACATTTTCTCATCGAATTCAGTTGCGGCCTCCACCCATCTTGTCATCGACGTCAGTTTCTGCTTCCACCCATCTTCTCATCGACACCAGTTACTGCATATGCCCATCTTCTCATTGAGTTCAGACTCTGCATCCACCCATCTTCTGATTTACTTCAGTTTCTGCATTCTCCCATTTTCTCATTGACTACAGTCTCTGCATCCACCCATCTTCTCCTCAACTTCAGTTTCTGCATCCACCCATCTTCTAATTGATTTCAGTTGCTGCATCCACCCATCTTCTCATTGACTTCAGTCTGCATCCACCAATCTTCTCATCGACTTCAGTTTCTGCTTTCACCCATCTTCTCATCGACACCAGTTGCTGCATCTACCCATCTTCTCATCGACTTGAGTTTCTGCATCCACCCATCTTTTCATTGACTTCAGTCTCTGCATCCACCCATCTTCTCATTGACTTCAATTTCTGCATCCACCGATCTTCTCATCGACTTCAGTTGCTGCATCCACCCATATTCTCATTGATATCAGTTGCTGCATCCAACCATCTTCTCATTGACTTCAGTCTCTGCATCCACCCATCTTCTCATTGACTTCAGTCTGCATCCACCAATCTTCTCATCGACTTCAGTATCTTCTCATCGACACCTGTTGCTGTATCTACCCATCTTCTCATTGACTTCAGCCTCTGCATCCACCCATCTTCTCATTGATTTCAGTCCCTGCCTGCACCCATCTTCTCATCGACTTCAGATGCTGCCTCCACCCATCTTCTCATTGACACCAGTTGCTGCATCCACCCATATTCTCATTGACTTCAGTCTCTCATCCACCCATCTTCTCATTGACTTCAGTCTCTGCATGCACCCATCTTCTCATAAACTTCACTCTCTGCATCCACTCATCTTCTCATTGACTTCAGTTTCTGCATCCACCCATTTTCTCGACTTCAATTGCTGCATCCACCCATCTTCTCATCGACTTCAGTTTCTGCACCCACCCATCTTTTCATTGACTTCAGTCTCTGCATCCACCCATCTTCTCATTGACTTCAATTTCTGCATCCACCGATCTTCTCATCGACTTCAGTTGCTGCATCCACCCATATTCTCATTGATATCAGTTGCTGCATCCAACCATCTTCTCATTGACTTCAGTCTCTGCATCCACCCATCTTCTCATTGACTTCAGTCTGCATCCACCAATCTTCTCATCGACTTCAGTATCTTCTCATCGACACCTGTTGCTGTATCTACCCATCTTCTCATTGACTTCAGCCTCTGCATCCACCCATCTTCTCATTGATTTCAGTCCCTGCCTGCACCCATCTTCTCATCGACTTCAGATGCTGCCTCCACCCATCTTCTCATTGACACCAGTTGCTGCATCCACCCATATTCTCATTGACTTCAGTCTCTCATCCACCCATCTTCTCATTGACTTCAGTCTCTGCATGCACCCATCTTCTCATAAACTTCACTCTCTGCATCCACTCATCTTCTCATTGACTTCAGTTTCTGCATCCACCCATTTTCTCGACTTCAATTGCTGCATCCACCCATCTTCTCATCGACTTCAGTTTCTGCACCCACCCATCTTCTCATGGACTTCAGTCTCTGCATCCACCCATCTTCCCATTGACATTAGTTGCTGCATCCACCCCTTTTCTCAATGACTTCAGTTTCTGCATTCTCCCATTTTCTCATTGACTACAGTCTCTGCATCCACCCATCTTCTAATTGATTTCAGTTGCTGCATCCACCCATCTTCTCATTGACTTCAGTCTGCATCCACCAATCTTCTCATCGACTTCAGTTTCTGCTTTCACCCATCTTCTCATCGACACCAGCTGCTGCATCGACCCATCCTCTCATTGACTTCAGTCTCAGCATCCACCCTTCTTCTCATTTACTTCGGTCTCTGCATGCACGCATCTTCTCATAGAATTCAGTTGCTGCATCCACCCATCTTCTCATCGATACCAGTTGCTGCATCCACCCCTCCTTTCATTGACTTCAGTCTTTGCATCCACCCATCTTCTCATTGACTTCAGTCTCTGCATGCACCCATCTTCTGATAGACTTCAGTTGCTGCATCCACCCATCTTCTCATCGACTTCTGTTTCTGCATCCACCCATCATCTCATCGACTTCAGATGCTGCATCCACCCATCTTCTCATCGACTTCAGTTTCTGCATCCACCTATCTTGTCATTGACTTCAGTTTCTGCATCCACCCATCTTCTCATCGACTTCAGTTTCTGCATCCTCCCATGTTCTCATCGACACCAGTTGCTGCATCTACCCATTTTCTCATTGACTTCAGTCTCTGCATCCACCCATCTTCTAGTTGACTTCAGTCTCTGCATGCACCCATCTTCTCATAGACTTCAGTCTCTGCAAGCACCCATCTTCTCGCAGACTTCAGTTGCTGCATCCGCCCATCTTCTCATCGACACCAGTTGCTGCATACACTCATCTTCTCATTGACTTCAGTTTCTGCATCCACACATTTTCTCATCGACTTCAGGTGCTGCGTCCACCCATCTTCTCATCGACTTCAGTTTCTGCTTCCACCCATCGTCTCATCGACACTAGTTACTGCATCTACCCATCTTCTCATTGACTTCAGCGTCTGCATCCACCCATCTTCTCATTGACTTCAGTTTCTGCATTCACCCATTTTCTCATTGACTTCGTTCTCCTCATCCACCCATCTTCTCCTCAACTTCAGTTTCTGCATCCACCCATCTTCTCATGGACTTCAGTCTCTGCATCCACCCATCTTCCCATTGACATTAGTTGCTGCATCCACCCCTCTTCTCAATGACTTCAGTTTCTGCATCCACCCATCTTCTCATCGACTTCAGTGACTGTATCCACCCATCTTCTCATTGACTTCTGTTTCTGCATCCACCCATCTTCTCTTTAACTTCAGTTGCTGCATCCACCCATCTTCTCATCGACGTCAGTGACTGTATCCACCCAACTTCTCATCGACACCAGTTGCTGCATCTACCCATCTTCTCATCGACTTGAGTTTCTGCATCCACCCATCTTTTCATTGACTTCAGTCTCTGCATCCATCCATCTTCTCATTGACTTCAATTTCTGCATCCACCGATCTTCTCATCGACTTCAGTTGCTGCATCCACCCATATTCTCATTGATATCAGTTGCTGCATCCAACCATCTTCTCATTGACTTCAGTCTCTGCATCCACCCATCTTCTCATTGACTTCAGTCTGCATCCACCAATCTTCTCATCGACTTCAGTATCTTCTCATCGACACCTGTTGCTGTATCTACCCATCTTCTCATTGACTGCAGCCTCTGCATCCACCCATCTTCTCATTGATTTCAGTCCCTGCATGCACCCATCTTCTCATCGACTTCAGATGCTGCCTCCACCCATCTTCTCATTGACACCAGTTGCTGCATCCACCCATATTCTCATTGACTTCAGTCTCTCATCCACCCATCTTCTCATTGACTTCAGTCTCTGCATGCACCCATCTTCTCATAAACTTCACTCTCTGCATCCACTCATCTTCTCATTGACTTCAGTTTCTGCATCCACCCATTTTCTCGACTTCAATTGCTGCATCCACCCATCTTCTCATCGACTTCAGTTTCTGCACCCACCCATCTTCTCATCGACACCAGTTGCTGCATCTACCCATCTTCTCATTGACTTCAGTCTCTGCATCGACCCACCTTCTCATTGACTTCAGTTGCTGCATGCACCCATCTTCTCATCGACTTCAGTTGCTGCATCCACCCATCTTCTCATTGACTTCAGATTCTGCTTTCTGCCATCTTTTCATCGACTTCAGTCTCTGCATCCACCCATCTTCTCATCGACATCAGTTTCAGCATCCACCCATCTTCTCATCGACACCAGCTGCTGCATCTACCCAGCTTCTCATTGACTTCAGTCTCTGCATCCACCCACCTTCTCATTGAGTTCAGTTGCTGCATCCACCCATCTTCTCATTGACTTTAGTGACTATATCCACCCATCTTCTCATTGACTTCAGTTTCTGCATCCACCCATCTTCTCATCGACTTCAGTCTCTGTATCCATCCATCTTCTCATAGACTTCAGTCTCTGCATCCACCCATCTTCTCATTGACATCAGTTGCTGCATGCACCCATCTTCTCATCGACTTCAGTTTCTGCATCTCCCATCTTCTCATCGACCTCAGTTTCTGCATCCACCCATCTTCTCATCGACACCAGTCTCTGCATTCACCCATCTTCTCATCGACTTCAGTGACTGTATCCACCAATCTTCTGATCGACACCAGTTGCTTCATCTACCCATCTTCTCATCGACTTCACTTTCTGCATCCACACATCTTCTCAACGACTTCAGTTGCTGCATCAAACCATCTTCTCATTGACTTCAGCTTCTGCATCCACCCATCTTCTCAATGATTTCAGTCTCTGCATCCACCCATCTTCTCATCGACTTCAGTTGCTGCATCCACCCATCTTCTCTTTCAGTTTCTGCATCCACCCATCTTCTGATCGACACCAGTTACTGCATCTACCCATCTTCTCATTGACCTCAGTCTCTGCATCCACCCATATTCTCACTGACATCAGTTGCCTCATCGACCCATCTTCTCTTTGACTTCAGATTCTGCATCCACCCACCTTCTCATTGACTTCAATTTCTGCATCCGCCCATCTTCTCATCGACACCAGTTGCTGCATCTACCCATGTTCTCATTGACTTCAGTCTCTGCATCCACCCATCTTCTCATTGATTTCAGTCTCTGCATGCACCCATCTTCTCATAGACTGCAGATGCGGCATCCACCCATCTTCTCATCGACACCAGTTGCTGCATCCACCCATCTTCTCATTGACTTCAGTCTCTACATGCACCCATCTTCTCATAGTCTTCAGTTGCTGCATCCACCCATCTTCTCATCGACACCAGTTGCTGCATCCACCCATCTTCTCATTGACTTCAGTTTCTGCATCCACACATTTTCTCATCGAATTCAGTTGCGGCCTCCACCCATCTTGTCATCGACGTCAGTTTCTGCTTCCACCCATCTTCTCATCGACACCAGTTACTGCATATGCCCATCTTCTCATTGAGTTCAGTCTCTGCATCCACCCATCTTCTGATTTACTTCAGTTTCTGCATTCTCCCATTTTCTCATTGACTACAGTCTCTGCATCCACCCATCTTCTCCTCAACTTCAGTTTCTGCATCCACCCATCTTCTAATTGATTTCAGTTGCTGCATCCACCCATCTTCTCATTTACTTCAGTCTGCATCCACCAATCTTCTCATCGACTTCAGTTTCTGCTTTCACCCATCTTCTCATCGACACCAGCTGCTGCATCGACCCATCCTCTCATTGACTTCAGTGTCAGCATCCACCCTTCTTCTCATTTACTTCAGTCTCTGCATGCACGCATCTTCTCATAGAATTCAGTTGCTGCATCCACCCATCTTCTCATCGATACCAGTTGCTGCATCCACCCCTCCTTTCATTGACTTCAGTCTTTGCATCCACCCATCTTTTCATTGACTTCAGTCTCTGCATGCACCCATCTTCTGATAGACTTCAGTTGCTGCATCCACCCATCTTCTCATCGACTTCAGTTTCTGCATCCACCCATCATCTCATCGACTTCAGATGCTGCATCCACCCATCTTCTCATCGACTTCAGTTTCTGCATCCACCTATCTTGTCATTGACTTCAGTTTCTGCATCCACCCATCTTCTCATCGACTTCAGTTTCTGCATCCTCCCATGTTCTCATCGACACCAGTTGCTGCATCTACCCATTTTCTCATTGACTTCAGTCTCTGCATCCACCCATCTTCTAGTTGACTTCAGTCTCTGCATGCACCCATCTTCTCATAGACTTCAGTCTCTGCAAGCACCCATCTTCTCGCAGACTTCAGTTGCTGCATCCACCCATCTTCTCATCGACACCAGTTGCTGCAGACACTCATCTTCTCATTGACTTCAGTTTCTGCATCCACACATTTTCTCATCGACTTCAGGTGCTGCGTCCACCCATCTTCTCATCGACTTCAGTTTCTGCTTCCACCCATCGTCTCATCGACACTAGTTACTGCATCTACCCATCTTCTCATTGACTTCAGCGTCTGCATCCACCCATCTTCTCATTGACTTCAGTTTCTGCATTCACCCATTTTCTCATTGACTTCATTCTCCTCATCCACCCATCTTCTCCTCAACTTCAGTTTCTGCATCCACCCATCTTCTCATGGACTTCAGTCTCTGCATCCACCCATCTTCCCATTGACATTAGTTGCTGCATCCACCCCTCTTCTCATCGACTTCAGTTTCTGCATCCACCCATCTTCTCATCGACTTCAGTGACTGTATCCACCCATCTTCTCATTGACTTCAGTTTCTGCATCCACCCATCTTCTCTTTAACTTCAGTTTTTGCATCCACCCATCTTCTCATCGATGTCAGTGACTGTATCCACCCAACTTCTCATCGATACTAGTTGCTGCATCTACCCATCTTCTCATCGACTTGAGTTTCTGCATCCACCCATCTTCTCATTGACTTCAGTCTCTGCATCCACCCATCTTCTCATTGACTTCAATTTCTGCATCCACCTATCTTCTCATCGACTTCAGTTGCTGCATCCTCCCATATTCTCATTGATATCAGTTGCTGCATCCAACCATCTTCTCATTGACTTCAATCTCTGCATCCACCCATCTTCTCATCGACTTCAGTATCTGCATCCACCCATCTTCTCATCGACACCTGTTACTGTATCTACCCATCTTCTCATTGACTTCAGCCTCTGCATCCACCCATCTTCTCATTGATTTCAGTCTCTGCATGCACCCATCTTCTCATAGACTGCAGATGCTGCATCCACCCATCTTCTCATCGACACCAGTTGCTGCATCCACCCATCTTCTCATTGACTTCAGTCTCTGCATGCACCCATCTTCTCATAGACTTCAGTTGCTGCATCAACCCATCTTCTCATGACTTCAGTTTCTGCATCCACCCATTTTCTCGACTTCAGTTGCTGCATCCACACATCTTGTCATCGACTTCAGTTTCTGCACCCACCCAGCTTCTCATCGACACCAGTTGCTGCATCTACCCATCTACTCATTGACTTCTGACTCTGCATCAACCCACCTTTTCATTGATTTCAGTTGCTGCATGCACCCATCTTCTCATCGACTTCAGTTGTTGCATCCACCCATCTTCTCATTGACTTCAGATTCTGCTTTCAGCCATCTTTTCATCGACTTCAGTCTCTGCATCCACCCATCTTCTCATCGACATCAGTTTCAGCATCCACCCATCTTCTCATCGACTTCCGTTGCTGCACCCACACATCTTCTCATCGCCTTCAGATTCTACACCCACCCATCTTCTCATCGACACCAGTTGCTGCATCTACCCATCTTCTCATTGATTTCAGTCTCTGCATGCACCCATCTTCTCATAGACTGCAGATGCGGCATCCACCCATCTTCTCATCGACACCAGTTGCTGCATCCACCCATCTTCTCATTGACTTCAGTCTCTACATGCACCCATCTTCTCATAGACTTCAGTTGCTGCATCCACCCATCTTCTCATCGACACCAGTTGCTGCATCCACCCATCTTCTCATTGACTTCAGTTTCTGCATCCACACATTTTCTCATCGAATTCAGTTGCGGCCTCCACCCATCTTGTCACCGACGTCAGTTTCTGCTTCCACCCATCTTCTCATCGACACCAGTTACTGCATATGCCCATCTTCTCATTGAGTTCAGTCTCTGCATCCACCCATCTACTGATTTACTTCAGTTTCTGCATTCTCCCATTTTCTCATTGACTACAGTCTCTGCATCCACCCATCTTCTCCTCAACTTCAGTTTCTGCATCCACCCATCTTCTAATTGATTTCAGTTGCTGCATCCACCCATCTTCTCATTGACTTCAGTCTGCATCCACCAATCTTCTCATCGACTTCAGTTTCTGCTTTCACCCATCTTCTCATCGACACCAGCTGCTGCATCGACCCATCCTCTCATTGACTTCAGTCTCAGCATCCACCCTTCTTCTCATTTACTTCAGTCTCTGCATGCACGCATCTTCTCATAGAATTCAGTTGCTGCATCCACCCATCTTCTCATCGATACCAGTTGCTGCATCCACCCCTCCTTTCATTGACTTCAGTCTTTGCATCCACCCATCTTCTCATTGACTTCAGTCTCTGCATGCACCCATCTTCTGATAGACTTCAGTTGCTGCATCCACCCATCTTCTCATCGACTTCAGTTTCTGCATACACTCATCTTCTCATTGACTTCAGTTTCTGCATCCAGACATTTTCTCATCGACTTTAGGTGCTGCGTCCACCCATCTTCTCATCGACTTCAGTTTCTGCTTCCACCCATCGTCTCATCGACACTAGTTACTGCATCTACCCATCTTCTCATTGACTTCAGCGTCTGCATCCACCCATCTTCTCATTGACTTCAGTTTCTGCATTCACCCATTTTCTCATTGACTTCATTCTCCTCATCCACCCATCTTCTCCTCAACTTCAGTTTCTGCATCCACCCATCTTCTCATGGACTTCAGTCTCTGCATCCACCCATCTTCCCATTGACATTAGTTGCTGCATCCACCCCTCTTCTCATCGACTTCAGTTTCTGCATCCACCCATCTTCTCATCGACTTCAGTCACTGTATCCACCCATCTTCTCATTGACTTCAGTTTCTGCATCCACCCATCTTCTCTTTAACTTCAGTTGCTGCATCCACCCATCTTCTCATCGACGTCAGTGACTGTATCCACCCAACTTCTCATCGACACTAGTTGCTGCATCTACCCATCTTCTCATCGACTTGAGTTTCTGCATCCACCCATCTTCTCATTGACTTCAGTCTCTGCATCCACCCATCTTCTCATTGACTTCAATTTCTGCATCCACCTATCTTCTCATCGACTTCAGTTGCTGCATCCATCCATATTCTCATTGATATCAGTTGCTGCATCCAACCATCTTCTCATTGACTTCAGTCTCTGCATCCACCCATCTTCTCATCGACTTCAGTATCTGCATCCACCCATCTTCTCATCGCACCTGTTACTGTATCTACCCATCTTCTCCTTGACTTCAGCCTCTGCATCCACCCATCTTCTCATTGACTTCAGTCTCTGCATCCACCCATCTTCTCATCGACTTCAGTATCTGCATCCACCCATCTTCTCATCGCACCTGTTACTGTATCTACCCATCTTCTCCTTGACTTCAGCCTCTGCATCCACCCATCTTCTCATTGATTTCAGTCTCTGCATCCACCCATCTTCTCATCGACACCAGTTGCTGCATCCACCCATCTTCTCATTGACTTCAGTCTCTGCATGCACCCATCTTCTCATAGACTTCAGTTGCTGCATCAACCCATCTTCTCATGACTTCAGTTTCTGCATCCACCCATTTTCTCGACTTCAGTTGCTGCATCCACCCATCTTGTCATCGACTTCAGTTTCTGCACCCACCCAGCTTCTCATCGACACCAGTTGCTGCATCTACCCATCTTCTCATTGACTTCAGTCTCTGCATCAACCCACCTTTTCATTGACTTCAGTTGCTGCATGCACCCATCTTCTCATCGACTTCAGTTGCTGCATCCACCCATCTTCTCATTGACTTCAGATTCTGATTTCAGCCATCTTTTCATCGACTTCAGTCTCTGCATCCACCCATCTTCTCATCGACATCAGTTTCAGCATCCACCCATCTTCTCATCGACTTCCGTTGCTGCACCCACACATCTTCTCATCGCCTTCAGATTCTACACCCACCCATCTTCTCATCGACACCAGTTGCTGCATCTACCCATCTTCTCATTGACTTCAGTCTCTGCATCCACCCACCTTCTCATTGAGTTCAGTTGCTGCATCCACCCATCTTCTCATTGACTTTAGTGACAATATCCACCCATCTTCTCATTGACTTCAGTTTCTGCATCCACCCATCTTCTCATCGACACCAGTTGCTGCATCCACCCATCTTCTCATTGACTTAAGTTTCTGCATCCACCCATCTTCTCATTGACCTCAGTCTCTGCATCCACCCATCTTCTCATTGACCTCAGTCTCTGCATCCACCCATCTTCTCAGTGACATCAGTTGCTGCATCGACTGATCTTCTCATTGACTTCAGTTTCTGCATCCACCCACCTTCTCATTGACTTCAGTTTCTGCATCCGCCCATCATCTCATCGACACCAGTTGCTGCATCTACCCATGTTCTCATTGACTTCAGTCTCTGCATCCACCCATCTTCTCACTGATTTCAGTCTCTGCATGCACCCATCTTCTCATAGACTGCAGTTGCTGCATCCACCCATCTTCTCATCGACACCAGTTGCTGCATCCACCCATCTTCTCATTGATTTCAGTCTCTGCATGCACCCATCTTCTCACAGACTTCAGTTGCTGCATCCACCCATCTTCTCATCGACACCAGTTGCTGCATCCACCCATCTTCTCATTGACTTCAGTTTCTGCATCCACACATTTTCTCATCGAATTCAGTTGCGGCCTCCACCCATCTTCTCATCGACACCAGTTACTGCATATACCCATCTTCTTATTGACTTCAGTTTCTGCATTCTCCCATTTTCTCATTGACTACAGTCTCTGCATCCACCCATCTTCTCCTCAACTTCAGTTTCTGCATCCACCCATCTTCTCATTAATTTCAGTTGCTGCATCCACCCATCTTCTCATTGACTTCAGTCTGCATCCACCAATCTTCTCATCGACTTCAGTTTCTGCTTTCACCCATCTTCTCATCGATACCAGTTGCTGCATCCACCCCTCCTTTCATTGACTTCAGTCTTTGCATCCACCCATCTTCTCATTGACTTCAGTCTCTGCATGCACTCATCTTCTCATAGACTTCAGTTGCTGCATCCACCCATCTTCTCATCGACTTCAGTTTCTGCATCCACCCATCTTCTCATCGACTTCAGATGCTGCATCCACCCATCTTCTCATCGACTTCAGTTTCTGCATCCACCTATCTTCTCATTGACTTCAGTTTCTTCATCCACCCATCTTCTCATCAACTTCAGTTTCTGCATCCTCCCATGTTCTCATCGATACCAGTTGCTGCATCTACTTATTTTCTCATTGACTTCAGTCTCTGCATCCACCCATCTTCTCGTTGACTTCAGTCTCTGCATGCACCCATCTTCTCATAGACTTCAGTCTCTGCAAGCACCCATCTTCTCGTAGACTTCAGTTGCTGCATCCGCCCATCTTCACATCGACACCAGTTGCTGCATACACCCATCTTCTCATTGACTTCAGTTTCTGCATCCACACATTTTCTCATCGACTTCAGTTGCTGCGTCCACCCATCTTCTCATCGACTTCAGTTTCTCCATCCACCCATCGTCTCATCGACACTAGTTACTGCATCTACCCATCTTCTCATTGACTTCATTCTCCTCATCCACCCATCTTATCCTCAACTTCAGTTTCTGCATCCACCCATCTTCTCATGGACTTCAGTCTCTGCATCCACCCATCTTCCCATTGACATTAGTTGCTGCATCCACCCCTCTTCTCATCGACTTCAGTTTCTGCATCCACCCATCTTCTCATCGACTTCAGTGACTGTATCCACCCATCTTCTCATTGACTTCAGTTTCTGCATCCACCCATCTTCTCTTTAACTTCAGTTGCTGCATCCACCCATCTTCTCATCGACGTCAGTGACTGTATCCACCCAACTTCTCATCGACACCAGTTGCTGCATCTACCCATCTTCTCATCGACTTGAGTTTCTGCATCCACCCATCTTCTCATCGACACCAGTTGCTGCATCTACCCATCTTCTCATTGACTTCAGTCTCTGCATCCACCCATCTTCTCATTGACTTCAATTTCTGCATCCACCGATCTTCTCATCGACTTCAGTTGCTGCATCCACCCATCTTCTCATTGACTTCAGATTCTGCTTTCAGCCATCTTTTCATCGACTTCAGTCTCTGCATCCACCCATCTTCTCATCGACATCAGTTTCAGCATCCACCCATCTTCTCATCGACTTCCGTTGCTGCATCCGCACATCTTCTCATCGCCTTCAGTTTCTACACCCACCCATCTTCTCATCGACACCAGTTGCTGCATCTACCCATCTTCTCATTGACTTCAGTCTCTGCATCCACCCACCTTCTCATTGAGTTCAGTTGCTGCATCCACCCATCTTCTCATTATCTTTAGTGACTATATCCACCCATCTTCTCATTGACTTCAGTTTCTGCATCCACCAATCTTCTCATCGACTTCAGTCTCTGCATCCATCCATCTTCTCATGGACTTCAGTCTCTGCATCCACCCATCTTCTCATTGACATCAGTTGCTGCATGCACCCATCTTCTCATCGACTTCAGTTTCTGCATCCTCCCATCTTCTCATCGACCTCAGTTTCTGCATCCACCAATCTTCTGATCGACACCAGTTGCTTCATCTTCCCATCTTCTCATCGACTTCAGTGACTGTATCCACCCATCTTCTCACTGACATCAGTTGCTGCATCGACCCATCTTCTCATTGACTTCAGTTTCTGCATCCACCCACATTCTCATTGACTTCAGTTTCTGCATCCGCCCATCTTCTCATCGACACCAGTTGCTGCATCTACCCATGTTCTCATTGTCTTCAGTCTCTGCATCCACCCATCTTCTCATTGATTTCAGTCTCTGCATGCACCCATCTTCTCATAGACTGCAGTTGCTGCATCCACCCATCTTCTCATCGGCAGCAGTTGCTGCATCCACCCATCTTCTCATTGACTTCAGTTTCTGCATCCACACATTTTCTCATCGAATTCAGTTGCGGCCTCCACCCATCTTCTCATCGACTTCAGTTTCTGCTTCCACCCATCTTCTCATCGACACCAGTTACTGCATATACCCATCTTCTCATTGACTTCAGTCTCTGCATCCACCCATCTTCTCATTTACTTCAGTTTCTGCATTCTCCCATTTTCTCATTGACTACAGTCTCTGCATCCACCCATCTTCTCCTCAACTTCAGTTTCTGCATCCACCCATCTTCTCATTGATTTCAGTTGCTGCATCCACCCATCTTCTCATTGACTTCAGTCTGCATCCACCAATCTTCTCATCGACTTCAGTTTCTGCTTTCACCCATCTTCTCATCGACACCAGCTGTTGCATCTACCCATCCTCTCATTGACTTCAGTCGCAGCATCCACCCTTCTTCTCATTTACTTCAGTCTCTGCATGCACGCATCTTCTCATCGACTTCAGTCTCTGCATCCACCCATCTTCTCACTGACATCAGTTGCTGCATCGACCCATCTTCTCATTGACTTCAGTTTCTGCATCCACCCACCTTCTCATTGACTTCAGTTTCTGCATCCGCCCATCTTCTCATCGACACCAGTTGCTGCATCTACCCATGTTCTCATTGTCTTCAGTCTCTGCATCCACCCATCTTCTCATTGATTTCAGTCTCTGCATGCACCCATCTTCTCATAGACTGCAGTTGCTGCATCCACCCATCTCCTCATCGACAGCAGTTGCTGCATCCACCCATCTTCTCATTGACTTCAGTTTCTGCATCCACACATTTTCTCATCGAATTCAGTTGCGGCCTCCACCCATCTTCTCATCGACTTCAGTTTCTGCTTCCACCCATCTTCTCATCGACACCAGTTACTGCATATGCCCATCTTCTCATTGACTTCAGTCTCTGCATCCACCCATCTTCTCATTTACTTCAGTTTCTGCATTCTCCCATTTTCTCATTGACTACAGTCTCTGCATCCACCCATCTTCTCCTCAACTTCAGTTTCTGCATCCACCCATCCTCTCATTGATTTCAGTTGCTGCATCCACCCATCTTCTCCTTGACTTCAGTCTGCATCCACCAATCTTCTCATCGACTTCAGTTTCTGCTTTCACCCATCTTCTCATCGACACCAGCTGCTGCATCTACCCATCCTCTCATTGACTTCAGTCTCAGCATCCACCCTTCTTCTCATTTACTTCAGTCTCTGCATGCACGCATCTTCTCATCGACTTCAGTCTCTGCATCCACCCATCTTCTCATTGACATCAGTTGCTGCATGCACCCACTTCTCATCGACTTCAGTTTCTGCATCCTCCCATCTTCTCATCGACCTCAGTTTCTGCATCCACCCATCTTGTCATCGACACCAGTCTCTGCATTCACCCATCTTCTCATCGACTTCAGTGACTGAATCCACCAATCTTCTGATCGACACCAGTTGCTTCATCTACCCATCTTCTCATCGACTTCAGTTTCAGCATCAATCCATCTTCTCATTGACTCAAGTTTCTGCATCGTCCCATCTTCTCATCGGCTTCACTTTCTGCATCCACACATCTTCTCAACGACTTCAGTTGCTGCATCAAACCATCTTCTCATTGACTTCAGCCTCTGCATCCACCCATCTTCTCATTGACTTCAGTTTTTGGATCCACCCATTTTCTGTTTGACTTCAGTTGCCTGCATCCACCCACCTTCTCATCGACTTCAGTTTCTGCATCCACCCATCTTCTCTTTAACTTCAGTTGCCGCATCCACCCATCTTCTCATCGACTTCAGTGACTGTATCCACCCATATTCTCATCGACACCAGTTGCTGCATCCACCTATCTTCTCATTGACTACAGTCTCTACATCCACCCATCTTCTCATCGACTTAGGTTTCTGCATCCACCCATCTTCTCACTGACATCAGTTGCTGCATCGACCCATCTTCTCATTGACTTAGTTTCTGCATCCACCCACCTTCTCATTGACTTTAGTTTCTGCATCCGCCCATCTTCTCATCGACACCAGTTGCTGCATCTACCCATGTTCTCATTGACTTCAGTCTCTCCATACACCCATCTTCTCATTTATTTCAGTCTCTGCATGCACCCATCTTCTCATAGACTGCAGATGCTGCATCCACCCATCTTTTCATCGACACCAGTTGCTGCATCCACCCATCTTCTCATTGACATCAGTCTCTGCATGCACCCATCTTCTCATAGACTTCAGTTTCTGCATCCACCCATCTTCTCATCGACTTCAATTTCTGCATCCACCCATCTTCTCATTGACTTCAGTTTCTGCATCCACATATTTTCTCATCGAATTCAGTTGTGGCCTCCACCCATCTTCTCATCGACTTCAGTTTCTGCTTCCACCCATCTTCTCATCGACACCAGTTACTGCATATACCCATCTTCTCATTGACTTCAGTCCCTGCATCCACCCATCTTCTCATTTACTTCAGTTTCTGCATTCTCCCATTTTCTCATTGACTGCAGTCTCTGCATCCACCCATCTTCTCCTCAACTTCAGTTTCTGCATCCACCCATCTTCTCATTGATTTTAGTTGCTGCATCCACCCATCCTCTCATTGACTTCAATCTGCATCCACCAATCTTCTCATCGACTTCAGTTTCTGCTTTCACCCATCTTCTCATCGACATCAGCTGCTGCATCTACCCATCCTCTCATTGACTTCAGTCTCAGCATCCACCCTTCTTCTCATTTACTTCAGTCTCTGCATGCACGCATCTTCTCATAGAATTCAGTTGCTGCATCCACCCATCTTCTCATTGACTTCAGTTTCTGCATGCACCCATCTTCTCATAGACTTCAGTTGCTGCATCCACCCATCTTCTCATCGATTTCAGTTTCTGCATCCACCCATCTTCTCATCGACTTCAGATGCTGCATCCACCCATCTTCTCATCGACTTCAGTTTCTGCATCCACCTATCTTCTCATCGACTTCAGTTTCTGCATCCACCCATCTTCTCACTGACATCAGTCGCTGCATCGACCCATCTTCTCATTGACTTCAGTTTCTGCATCCACCCACCTTCTCATCGACTTCAGTTTCTGCATCCACCCATCTTCTCATTGACCTCAGTCTCTGCATCCACCCATCTTCTCACTGACATCAGTTGCTGCATCGACTCATCTTCTCATTGACTTTAGTTTCTGCATCCACCCACCTTCTCATTGACTTCAGTTTCTGCATCCGCCCATCTTCTCATCGACACCAGTTGCTGCATCTACCCATGTTCTCATTGACTTCAGTCTCTGCATCCACCCATCTTCTCATTGATTTCAGTCTCTGCATGCACCCATCTTCTCATAGACTGCAGATGCTGCATCAACCCATCTTCTCATCGATAGCAGTTGCTGCATCCACCCATCTTCTCATTGACTTCAGTCTCTGCATCCACCCATCTTCTCATTGACTTCAATTTCTGCATCCACCTATCTTCTCATCGACTTCAGTTGCTGCATCCACCCATATTCTCATTGATATCAGTTGCTGCATCCAACCATCTTCTCATTGACTTCAGTCTCTGCATCCACCCATCTTCTCATCGACTTCAGTATCTGCATCCACCCATCTTCTCATCGACACCTGTTACTGTATCTACCCATCTTCTCATTGACTTCAGCCTCTGCATCCACCCATCTTCTCATTGATTTCAGTCTCTGCATGCACCCATCTTCTCATAGACTGCAGATGCTGCATCCACCCATCTTCTCATCGACACCAGTTGCTGCATCCACCCATCTTCTCATTGACTTCAGTCTCTGCATGCACCCATCTTCTCATAGACTTCAGTTGCTGCATCAACCCATCTTCTCATGACTTCAGTTTCTGCATCCACCCATTTTCTCGACTTCAGTTGCTGCATCCACCCATCTTGTCATCGACTTCAGTTTCTGCACCCACCCAGCTTCTCATCGACACCAGTTGCTGCATCTACCCATCTTCTCATTGACTTCAGTCTCTGCATCAACCCACCTTTTCATTGACTTCAGTTGCTGCATGCACCCATCTTCTCATCGACTTCAGTTGCTGCATCCACCCATCTTCTCATTGACTTCAGATTCTGATTTCAGCCATCTTTTCATCGACTTCAGTCTCTGCATCCACCCATCTTCTCATCGACATCAGTTTCAGCATCCACCCATCTTCTCATCGACTTCCGTTGCTGCACCCACACATCTTCTCATCGCCTTTAGATTCTACACCCACCCATCTTCTCATCGACACCAGTTGCTGCATCTACCCATCTTCTCATTGACTTCAGTCTCTGCATCCACCCACCTTCTCATTGAGTTCAGTTGCTGCATCCACCCATCTTCTCATTGACTTTAGTGACAATATCCACCCATCTTCTCATTGACTTCAGTTTCTGCATCCACCCATCTTCTCATCGACACCAGTTGCTGCATCCACCCATCTTCTCATTGACTTAAGTTTCTGCATCCACCCATCTTCTCATTGACCTCAGTCTCTGCATCCACCCATCTTCTCATTGACCTCAGTCTCTGCATCCACCCATCTTCTCAGTGACATCAGTTGCTGCATCGACTGATCTTCTCATTGACTTCAGTTTCTGCATCCACCCACCTTCTCATTGACTTCAGTTTCTGCATCCGCCCATCTTCTCATCGACACCAGTTGCTGCATCTACCCATGTTCTCATTGACTTCAGTCTCTGCATCCACCCATCTTCTCACTGATTTCAGTCTCTGTATGCACCCATCTTCTCACAGACTTCAGTTGCTGCATCCACCCATCTTCTCATCGACACCAGTTGCTGCATCCACCCATCTTCTCATTGACTTCAGTTTCTGCATCCACACATTTTCTCATCGAATTCAGTTGCGGCCTCCACCCATCTTCTCATCGACTTCAGTTTCTGCTTCCACCCATCTTCTCATCGACACCAGTTACTGCATACACCCATCTTCTTATTGACTTCAGTTTCTGCATTCTCCCATTTTCTCATTGATTACAGTCTCTGCATCCACCCATCTTCTCCTCAACTTCAGTTTCTGCATCCACCCATCTTCTCATTAATTTCAGTTGCTGCATCCACCCATCTTCTCATTGACTTCAGTCTGCATCCACCAATCTTCTCATCGACTTCAGTTTCTGCTTTCACCCATCTTCTCATCGACACCAGCTGCTGCATCTACCCATCCTCTCATTGACTTCAGTCTCAGCATCCACCCTTCTTCTCATTTACTTCAGTCTCTGCATGCACGCATCTTCTCATAGAATTCAGTTGCTGCATCCACCCATCTTCTCATCGATACCAGTTGCTGCATCCACCCCTCCTTTCATTGACTTCAGTCTTTGCATCCACCCATCTTCTCATTGACTTCAGTCTCTGCATGCACCCATCTTCTCATAGACTTCAGTTGCTGCATCCACCCATCTTCTCATCGACTTCAGTTTCTGCATCCACCCATCTTCTCATCGACTTCAGATGCTGCATCCACCCATCTTCTCATCGACTTCAGTTTCTGCATCCACCTATCTTCTCATTGACTTCAGTTTCTGCATCCACCCATCTTCTCATCAACTTCAGTTTCTGCATCCTCCCATGTTCTCATCGATACCAGTTGCTGCATCCACCCATCTTCTCATCGACTTCAGTTTCTGCATCCACCTATCTTCTCATCGACTTCAGTTGCTGCATCCACCCATATTCTCATTGATATCAGTTGCTGCATCCAACCATCTTCTCATTGACTTCAGTCTCTGCATCCACCCATCTTCTCATCGACTTCAGTATCTGCATCCACCCATCTTCTCATCGACACCTGTTACTGTATCTACCCATCTTCTCATTGACTTCAGCCTCTGCATCCACCCATCTTCTCATTGATTTCAGTCTCTGCATGCACCCATCTTCTCATAGACTGCAGATGCTGCATCCACCCATCTTCTCATCGACACCAGTTGCTGCATCCACCCATCTTCTCATTGACTTCAGTCTCTGCATGCTCCCATCTTCTCATAGACTTCAGTTGCTGCATCAACCCATCTTCTGATGACTTCAGTTTCTGCATCCACCAATTTTCTCGACTTCAGTTGCTGCATCCACCCATCTTGTCATCGACTTCAGTTTCTGCACCCACCCAGCTTCTCATCGACACCAGTTGCTGCATCTACCCATCTTCTCATTGACTTCAGTCTCTGCATCAACCCACCTTTTCATTGACTTCAGTTGCTGCATGCACCCATCTTCTCATCGACTTCAGTTGCTGCATCCACCCATCTTCTCATTGACTTCAGATTCTGATTTCAGCCATCTTTTCATCGACTTCAGTCTCTGCATCCACCCATCTTCTCATCGACATCAGTTTCAGCATCCACCCATCTTCTCATCGACTTCCGTTGCTGCACCCACACATCTTCTCATCGCCTTCAGATTCTACACCCACCCATCTTCTCATCGACACCAGTTGCTGCATCTACCCACCTTCTCATTGACTTCAGTTTCTGCATCCGCCCATCTTCTCATCGACACCAGTTGCTGCATCTACCCATCCTCTCATTGACTTCAGTCGCAGCATCCACCCTTCTTCTCATTTACTTCAGTCTCTGCATGCACGCATCTTCTCATCGACTTCAGTCTCTGCATCCACCCATCTTCTCACTGACATCAGTTGCTGCATCGACCCATCTTCTCATTGACTTCAGTTTCTGCATCCACCCACCTTCTCATTGACTTCAGTTTCTGCATCCGCCCATCTTCTCATCGACACCAGTTGCTGCATCTACCCATGTTCTCATTGTCTTCAGTCTCTGCATCCACCCATCTTCTCATTGATTTCAGTCTCTGCATGCACCCATCTTCTCATAGACTGCAGTTGCTGCATCCACCCATCTCCTCATCGACAGCAGTTGCTGCATCCACCCATCTTCTCATTGACTTCAGTTTCTGCATCCACACATTTTCTCATCGAATTCAGTTGCGGCCTCCACCCATCTTCTCATCGACTTCAGTTTCTGCTTCCACCCATCTTCTCATCGACACCAGTTACTGCATATACCCATCTTCTCATTGACTTCAGTCTCTGCATCCACCCATCTTCTCATTTACTTCAGTTTCTGCATTCTCCCATTTTCTCATTGACTACAGTCTCTGCATCCACCCATCTTCTCCTCAACTTCAGTTTCTGCATCCACCCATCCTCTCATTGATTTCAGTTGCTGCATCCACCCATCTTCTCCTTGACTTCAGTCTGCATCCACCAATCTTCTCATCGACTTCAGTTTCTGCTTTCACCCATCTTCTCATCGACACCAGCTGCTGCATCTACCCATCCTCTCATTGACTTCAGTCTCAGCATCCACCCTTCTTCTCATTTACTTCAGTCTCTGCATGCACGCATCTTCTCATCGACTTCAGTCTCTGCATCCACCCATCTTCTCATTGACATCAGTTGCTGCATGCACCCACTTCTCATCGACTTCAGTTT
Organism: Mobula birostris; assembly: GCF_030028105.1. NCBI lineage: Eukaryota > Metazoa > Chordata > Chondrichthyes > Myliobatiformes > Myliobatidae > Mobula > Mobula birostris. The sequence goes on from NC_092378.1 coordinate 90,260,416, forward strand.
CTGCATCCTCCCATCTTCTCATCGACCTCAGTTTCTGCATCCACCCATCTTGTCATCGACACCAGTCTCTGCATTCACCCATCTTCTCATCGACTTCAGTGACTGAATCCACCAATCTTCTGATCGACACCAGTTGCTTCATCTACCCATCTTCTCATCGACTTCAGTTTCAGCATCAATCCATCTTCTCATTGACTCAAGTTTCTGCATCGTCCCATCTTCTCATCGGCTTCACTTTCTGCATCCACACATCTTCTCAACGACTTCAGTTGCTGCATCAAACCATCTTCTCATTGACTTCAGCCTCTGCATCCACCCATCTTCTCATTGACTTCAGTTTTTGGATCCTCCCATTTTCTCTTTGACTTCAGTTGCCTGCATCCACCCACCTTCTCATCGACTTCAGTTTCTGCATCCACCCATCTTCTCTTTAACTTCAGTTGCCGCATCCACCCATCTTCTCATCGACTTCAGTGACTGTATCCACCCATATTCTCATCGACACCAGTTGCTGCATCCACCTATCTTCTCATTGACTACAGTCTCTACATCCACCCATCTTCTCATCGACTTAGGTTTCTGCATCCACCCATCTTCTCACTGACATCAGTTGCTGCATCGACCCATCTTCTCATTGACTTAAGTTTCTGCATCCACCCACCTTCTCATTGACTTTAGTTTCTGCATCCGCCCATCTTCTCATCGACACCAGTTGCTGCATCTACCCATGTTCTCATTGACTTCAGTCTCTCCATACACCCATCTTCTCATTTATTTCAGTCTCTGCATGCACCCATCTTCTCATAGACTGCAGATGCTGCATCCACCCATCTTTTCATCGACACCAGCTGCTGCATCCACCCATCTTCTCATTGACATCAGTCTCTGCATGCACCCATCTTCTCATAGACTTCAGTTTCTGCATCCACCCATCTTCTCATCGACTTCAATTTCTGCATCCACCCATCTTCTCATTGACTTCAGTTTCTGCATCCACATATTTTCTCATCGAATTCAGTTGTGGCCTCCACCCATCTTCTCATCGACTTCAGTTTCTGCTTCCACCCATCTTCTCATCGACACCAGTTACTGCATATACCCATCTTCTCATTGACTTCAGTCCCTGCATCCACCCATCTTCTCATTTACTTCAGTTTCTGCATTCTCCCATTTTCTCATTGACTGCAGTCTCTGCATCCACCCATCTTCTCCTCAACTTCAGTTTCTGCATCCACCCATCTTCTCATTGATTTTAGTTGCTGCATCCACCCATCCTCTCATTGACTTCAATCTGCATCCACCAATCTTCTCATCGACTTCAGTTTCTGCTTTCACCCATCTTCTCATCGACATCAGCTGCTGCATCTACCCATCCTCTCATTGACTTCAGTCTCAGCATCCACCCTTCTTCTCATTTACTTCAGTCTCTGCATGCACGCATCTTCTCATAGAATTCAGATGCTGCATCCACCCATCTTCTCATTGACTTCAGTTTCTGCATGCACCCATCTTCTCATAGACTTCAGTTGCTGCATCCACCCATCTTCTCATCGATTTCAGTTTCTGCATCCACCCATCTTCTCATCGACTTCAGATGCTGCATCCACCCATCTTCTCATCGACTTCAGTTTCTGCATCCACCTATCTTCTCATCGACTTCAGTTTCTGCATCCACCCATCTTCTCACTGACATCAGTCGCTGCATCGACCCATCTTCTCATTGACTTCAGTTTCTGCATCCACCCACCTTCTCATCGACTTCAGTTTCTGCATCCACCCATCTTCTCATTGACCTCAGTCTCTGCATCCACCCATCTTCTCACTGACATCAGTTGCTGCATCGACTCATCTTCTCATTGACTTTAGTTTCTGCATCCACCCACCTTCTCATTGACTTCAGTTTCTGCATCCGCCCATCTTCTCATCGACACCAGTTGCTGCATCTACCCATGTTCTCATTGACTTCAGTCTCTGCATCCACCCATCTTCTCATTGATTTCAGTCTCTGCATGCACCCATCTTCTCATAGACTGCAGATGCTGCATCAACCCATCTTCTCATCGATAGCAGTTGCTGCATCCACCCATCTTCTCATTGACTTCAGTCTCTGCATCCACCCATCTTCTCATTGACTTCAATTTCTGCATCCACCTATCTTCTCATCGACTTCAGTTGCTGCATCCACCCATATTCTCATTGATATCAGTTGCTGCATCCAACCATCTTCTCATTGACTTCAGTCTCTGCATCCACCCATCTTCTCATCGACTTCAGTATCTGCATCCACCCATCTTCTCATCGACACCTGTTACTGTATCTACCCATCTTCTCATTGACTTCAGCCTCTGCATCCACCCATCTTCTCATTGATTTCAGTCTCTGCATGCACCCATCTTCTCATAGACTGCAGATGCTGCATCCACCCATCTTCTCATCGACACCAGTTGCTGCATCCACCCATCTTCTCATTGACTTCAGTCTCTGCATGCACCCATCTTCTCATAGACTTCAGTTGCTGCATCAACCCATCTTCTCATGACTTCAGTTTCTGCATCCACCCATTTTCTCGACTTCAGTTGCTGCATCCACCCATCTTGTCATCGACTTCAGTTTCTGCACCCACCCAGCTTCTCATCGACACCAGTTGCTGCATCTACCCATCTTCTCATTGACTTCAGTCTCTGCATCAACCCACCTTTTCATTGACTTCAGTTGCTGCATGCACCCATCTTCTCATCGACTTCAGTTGCTGCATCCACCCATCTTCTCATTGACTTCAGATTCTGATTTCAGCCATCTTTTCATCGACTTCAGTCTCTGCATCCACCCATCTTCTCATCGACATCAGTTTCAGCATCCACCCATCTTCTCATCGACTTCCGTTGCTGCACCCACACATCTTCTCATCGCCTTCAGATTCTACACCCACCCATCTTCTCATCGACACCAGTTGCTGCATCTACCCATCTTCTCATTGACTTCAGTCTCTGCATCCACCCACCTTCTCATTGAGTTCAGTTGCTGCATCCACCCATCTTCTCATTGACTTTAGTGACAATATCCACCCATCTTCTCATTGACTTCAGTTTCTGCATCCACCCATCTTCTCATCGACACCAGTTGCTGCATCCACCCATCTTCTCATTGACTTAAGTTTCTGCATCCACCCATCTTCTCATTGACCTCAGTCTCTGCATCCACCCATCTTCTCATTGACCTCAGTCTCTGCATCCACCCATCTTCTCAGTGACATCAGTTGCTGCATCGACTGATCTTCTCATTGACTTCAGTTTCTGCATCCACCCACCTTCTCATTGACTTCAGTTTCTGCATCCGCCCATCTTCTCATCGACACCAGTTGCTGCATCTACCCATGTTCTCATTGACTTCAGTCTCTGCATCCACCCATCTTCTCACTGATTTCAGTCTCTGTATGCACCCATCTTCTCATAGACTGCAGTTGCGGCATCCACCCATCTTCTCATCGACACCAGTTGCTGCATCCACCCATCTTCTCATTGATTTCAGTCTCTGCATGCACCCATCTTCTCACAGACTTCAGTTGCTGCATCCACCCATCTTCTCATCGACACCAGTTGCTGCATCCACCCATCTTCTCATTGACTTCAGTTTCTGCATCCACACATTTTCTCATCGAATTCAGTTGCGGCCTCCACCCATCTTCTCATCGACTTCAGTTTCTGCTTCCACCCATCTTCTCATCGACACCAGTTACTGCATATACCCATCTTCTTATTGACTTCAGTTTCTGCATTCTCCCATTTTCTCATTGATTACAGTCTCTGCATCCACCCATCTTCTCCTCAACTTCAGTTTCTGCATCCACCCATCTTCTCATTAATTTCAGTTGCTGCATCCACCCATCTTCTCATTGACTTCAGTCTGCATCCACCAATCTTCTCATCGACTTCAGTTTCTGCTTTCACCCATCTTCTCATCGACACCAGCTGCTGCATCTACCCATCCTCTCATTGACTTCAGTCTCAGCATCCACCCTTCTTCTCATTTACTTCAGTCTCTGCATGCACGCATCTTCTCATAGAATTCAGTTGCTGCATCCACCCATCTTCTCATCGATACCAGTTGCTGCATCCACCCCTCCTTTCATTGACTTCAGTCTTTGCATCCACCCATCTTCTCATTGACTTCAGTCTCTGCATGCACCCATCTTCTCATAGACTTCAGTTGCTGCATCCACCCATCTTCTCATCGACTTCAGTTTCTGCATCCACCCATCTTCTCATCGACTTCAGATGCTGCATCCACCCATCTTCTCATCGACTTCAGTTTCTGCATCCACCTATCTTCTCATTGACTTCAGTTTCTGCATCCACCCATCTTCTCATCAACTTCAGTTTCTGCATCCTCCCATGTTCTCATCGATACCAGTTGCTGCATCCACCCATCTTCTCATCGACTTCAGTTTCTGCATCCACCTATCTTCTCATCGACTTCAGTTGCTGCATCCACCCATATTCTCATTGATATCAGTTGCTGCATCCAACCATCTTCTCATTGACTTCAGTCTCTGCATCCACCCATCTTCTCATCGACTTCAGTATCTGCATCCACCCATCTTCTCATCGACACCTGTTACTGTATCTACCCATCTTCTCATTGACTTCAGCCTCTGCATCCACCCATCTTCTCATTGATTTCAGTCTCTGCATGCACCCATCTTCTCATAGACTGCAGATGCTGCATCCACCCATCTTCTCATCGACACCAGTTGCTGCATCCACCCATCTTCTCATTGACTTCAGTCTCTGCATCCTCCCATCTTCTCATAGACTTCAGTTGCTGCATCAACCCATCTTCTGATGACTTCAGTTTCTGCATCCACCAATTTTCTCGACTTCAGTTGCTGCATCCACCCATCTTGTCATCGACTTCAGTTTCTGCACCCACCCAGCTTCTCATCGACACCAGTTGCTGCATCTACCCATCTTCTCATTGACTTCAGTCTCTGCATCAACCCACCTTTTCATTGACTTCAGTTGCTGCATGCACCCATCTTCTCATCGACTTCAGTTGCTGCATCCACCCATCTTCTCATTGACTTCAGATTCTGATTTCAGCCATCTTTTCATCGACTTCAGTCTCTGCATCCACCCATCTTCTCATCGACATCAGTTTCAGCATCCACCCATCTTCTCATCGACTTCCGTTGCTGCACCCACACATCTTCTCATCGCCTTCAGATTCTACACCCACCCATCTTCTCATCGACACCAGTTGCTGCATCTACCCATGTTCTCATTGTCTTCAGTCTCTGCATCCACCCATCTTCTCATTGATTTCAGTCTCTGCATGCACCCATCTTCTCATAGACTGCAGTTGCTGCATCCACCCATCTTCTCATCGGCAGCAGTTGCTGCATCCACCCATCTTCTCATTGACTTCAGTTTCTGCATCCACACATTTTCTCATCGAATTCAGTTGCGGCCTCCACCCATCTTCTCATCGACTTCAGTTTCTGCTTCCACCCATCTTCTCATCGACACCAGTTACTGCATATACCCATCTTCTCATTGACTTCAGTCTCTGCATCCACCCATCTTCTCATTTACTTCAGTTTCTGCATTCTCCCATTTTCTCATTGACTACAGTCTCTGCATCCACCCATCTTCTCCTCAACTTCAGTTTCTGCATCCACCCATCTTCTCATTGATTTCAGTTGCTGCATCCACCCATCTTCTCATTGACTTCAGTCTGCATCCACCAATCTTCTCATCGACTTCAGTTTCTGCTTTCACCCATCTTCTCATCGACACCAGCTGTTGCATCTACCCATCCTCTCATTGACTTCAGTCGCAGCATCCACCCTTCTTCTCATTTACTTCAGTCTCTGCATGCACGCATCTTCTCATCGACTTCAGTCTCTGCATCCACCCATCTTCTCACTGACATCAGTTGCTGCATCGACCCATCTTCTCATTGACTTCAGTTTCTGCATCCACCCACCTTCTCATTGACTTCAGTTTCTGCATCCGCCCATCTTCTCATCGACACCAGTTGCTGCATCTACCCATGTTCTCATTGTCTTCAGTCTCTGCATCCACCCATCTTCTCATTGATTTCAGTCTCTGCATGCACCCATCTTCTCATAGACTGCAGTTGCTGCATCCACCCATCTCCTCATCGACAGCAGTTGCTGCATCCACCCATCTTCTCATTGACTTCAGTTTCTGCATCCACACATTTTCTCATCGAATTCAGTTGCGGCCTCCACCCATCTTCTCATCGACTTCAGTTTCTGCTTCCACCCATCTTCTCATCGACACCAGTTACTGCATATACCCATCTTCTCATTGACTTCAGTCTCTGCATCCACCCATCTTCTCATTTACTTCAGTTTCTGCATTCTCCCATTTTCTCATTGACTACAGTCTCTGCATCCACCCATCTTCTCCTCAACTTCAGTTTCTGCATCCACCCATCCTCTCATTGATTTCAGTTGCTGCATCCACCCATCTTCTCCTTGACTTCAGTCTGCATCCACCAATCTTCTCATCGACTTCAGTTTCTGCTTTCACCCATCTTCTCATCGACACCAGCTGCTGCATCTACCCATCCTCTCATTGACTTCAGTCTCAGCATCCACCCTTCTTCTCATTTACTTCAGTCTCTGCATGCACGCATCTTCTCATCGACTTCAGTCTCTGCATCCACCCATCTTCTCATTGACATCAGTTGCTGCATGCACCCACTTCTCATCGACTTCAGTTTCTGCATCCTCCCATCTTCTCATCGACCTCAGTTTCTGCATCCACCCATCTTCTCATCGACACCAGTCTCTGCATTCACCCATCTTCTCATCGACTTCAGTGACTGAATCCACCAATCTTCTGATCGACACCAGTTGCTTCATCTACCCATCTTCTCATCGACTTCAGTTTCAGCATCAATCCATCTTCTCATTGACTCAAGTTTCTGCATCGTCCCATCTTCTCATCGGCTTCACTTTCTGCATCCACACATCTTCTCAACGACTTCAGTTGCTGCATCAAACCATCTTCTCATTGACTTCAGCCTCTGCATCCACCCATCTTCTCATTGACTTCAGTTTTTGGATCCACCCATTTTCTCTTTGACTTCAGTTGCCTGCATCCACCCACCTTCTCATCGACTTCAGTTTCTGCATCCACCCATCTTCTCTTTAACTTCAGTTGCCGCATCCACCCATCTTCTCATCGACTTCAGTGACTGTATCCACCCATATTCTCATCGACACCAGTTGCTGCATCCACCTATCTTCTCATTGACTACAGTCTCTACATCCACCCATCTTCTCATCGACTTAGGTTTCTGCATCCACCCATCTTCTCACTGACATCAGTTGCTGCATCGACCCATCTTCTCATTGACTTAAGTTTCTGCATCCACCCACCTTCTCATTGACTTTAGTTTCTGCATCCGCCCATCTTCTCATCGACACCAGTTGCTGCATCTACCCATGTTCTCATTGACTTCAGTCTCTCCATACACCCATCTTCTCATTTATTTCAGTCTCTGCATGCACCCATCTTCTCATAGACTGCAGATGCTGCATCCACCCATCTTTTCATCGACACCAGTTGCTGCATCCACCCATCTTCTCATTGACATCAGTCTCTGCATGCACCCATCTTCTCATAGACTTCAGTTTCTGCATCCACCCATCTTCTCATCGACTTCAATTTCTGCATCCACCCATCTTCTCATTGACTTCAGTTTCTGCATCCACATATTTTCTCATCGAATTCAGTTGTGGCCTCCACCCATCTTCTCATCGACTTCAGTTTCTGCTTCCACCCATCTTCTCATCGACACCAGTTACTGCATATACCCATCTTCTCATTGACTTCAGTCCCTGCATCCACCCATCTTCTCATTTACTTCAGTTTCTGCATTCTCCCATTTTCTCATTGACTGCAGTCTCTGCATCCACCCATCTTCTCCTCAACTTCAGTTTCTGCATCCACCCATCTTCTCATTGATTTTAGTTGCTGCATCCACCCATCCTCTCATTGACTTCAGTCTGCATCCACCAATCTTCTCATTTACTTCAGTCTCTGCATGCACGCATCTTCTCATAGAATTCAGTTGCTGCATCCACCCATCTTCTCATTGACTTCAGTTTCTGCATGCACCCATCTTCTCATAGACTTCAGTTGCTGCATCCACCCATCTTCTCATCGATTTCAGTTTCTGCATCCACCCATCTTCTCATCGACTTCAGATGCTGCATCCACCCATCTTCTCATCGACTTCAGTTTCTGCATCCACCTATCTTCTCATCGACTTCAGTTTCTGCATCCACCCATCTTCTCACTGACATCAGTCGCTGCATCGACCCATCTTCTCATTGACTTCAGTTTCTGCATCCACCCACCTTCTCATCGACTTCAGTTTCTGCATCCACCCACCTTCTCATTGACTTCAGTTTCTGCATCCGCCCATCTTCCCATCGACACCAGTTGCTGCATCTACCCATGTTCTCATTGACTTCAGTCTCTGCATCCACCCATCTTCTCATTGATTTCAGTCTCTGCATGCACCCATCTTCTCATAGACTGCAGATGCTGCATCAACCCATCTTCTCATCGATAGCAGTTGCTGCATCCACCCATCTTCTCATTGACTTCAGTCTCTGCATCCACCCATCTTCTCATTGACTTCAATTTCTGCATCCACCTATCTTCTCATCGACTTCAGTTGCTGTATCCACCCATATTCTCATTGATATCAGTTGCTGCATCCAACCATCTTCTCATTGACATCAGTCTCTGCATCCACCCATCTTCTCATCGACTTCAGTATCTGCATCCACCCATCTTCTCATCGACACCTGTTACTGTATCTACCCATCTTCTCATTGACTTCAGCCTCTGCATCCACCCATCTTCTCATTGATTTCAGTCTCTGCATGCACCCATCTTCTCATAGACTGCAGATGCTGCATCCACCCATCTTCTCATCGACACCAGTTGCTGCATCCACCCATCTTCTCATTGACTTCAGTCTCTGCATGCACCCATCTTCTCATAGACTTCAGTTGCTGCATCAACCCATCTTCTCATGACTTCAGTTTCTGCATCCACCCATTTTCTCGACTTCAGTTGCTGCATCCACCCATCTTGTCATCGACTTCAGTTTCTGCACCCACCCAGCTTCTCATCGACACCAGTTGCTGCATCTACCCATCTTCTCATTGACTTCAGTCTCTGCATCAACCCACCTTTTCATTGACTTCAGTTGCTGCATGCACCCATCTTCTCATCGACTTCAGTTGCTGCATCCACCCATCTTCTCATTGACTTCAGATTCTGATTTCAGCCATCTTTTCATCGACTTCAGTCTCTGCATCCACCCATCTTCTCATCGACATCAGTTTCAGCATCCACCCATCTTCTCATCGACTTCCGTTGCTGCACCCACACATCTTCTCATCGCCTTCAGATTCTACACCCACCCATCTTCTCATCGACACCAGTTGCTGCATCTACCCATCTTCTCATTGACTTCAGTCTCTGCATCCACCCACCTTCTCATTGAGTTCAGTTGCTGCATCCACCCATCTTCTCATTGACTTTAGTGACAATATCCACCCATCTTCTCATTGACTTCAGTTTCTGCATCCACCCATCTTCTCATCGACACCAGTTGCTGCATCCACCCATCTTCTCATTGACTTAAGTTTCTGCATCCACCCATCTTCTCATTGACCTCAGTCTCTGCATCCACCCATCTTCTCATTGACCTCAGTCTCTGCATCCACCCATCTTCTCAGTGACATCAGTTGCTGCATCGACTGATCTTCTCATTGACTTCAGTTTCTGCATCCACCCACCTTCTCATTGACTTCAGTTTCTGCATCCGCCCATCTTCTCATCGACACCAGTTGCTGCATCTACCCATGTTCTCATTGACTTCAGTCTCTGCATCCACCCATCTTCTCACTGATTTCAGTCTCTGTATGCACCCATCTTCTCATAGACTGCAGTTGCGGCATCCACCCATCTTCTCATCGACACCAGTTGCTGCATCCACCCATCTTCTCATTGATTTCAGTCTCTGCATGCACCCATCTTCTCACAGACTTCAGTTGCTGCATCCACCCATCTTCTCATCGACACCAGTTGCTGCATCCACCCATCTTCTCATCGACACCAGTTGCTGCATCCACCCATCTTCTCATTGACTTCAGTTTCTGCATCCACACATTTTCTCATCGAATTCAGTTGCGGCCTCCACCCATCTTCTCATCGACTTCAGTTTCTGCTTCCACCCATCTTCTCATCGACACCAGTTACTGCATATACCCATCTTCTTATTGACTTCAGTTTCTGCATTCTCCCATTTTCTCATTGATTACAGTCTCTGCATCCACCCATCTTCTCCTCAACTTCAGTTTCTGCATCCACCCATCTTCTCATTAATTTCAGTTGCTGCATCCACCCATCTTCTCATTGACTTCAGTCTGCATCCACCAATCTTCTCATCGACTTCAGTTTCTGCTTTCACCCATCTTCTCATCGACACCAGCTGCTGCATCTACCCATCCTCTCATTGACTTCAGTCTCAGCATCCACCCTTCTTCTCATTTACTTCAGTCTCTGCATGCACGCATCTTCTCATAGAATTCAGTTGCTGCATCCACCCATCTTCTCATCGATACCAGTTGCTGCATCCACCCCTCCTTTCATTGACTTCAGTCTTTGCATCCACCCATCTTCTCATTGACTTCAGTCTCTGCATGCACCCATCTTCTCATAGACTTCAGTTGCTGCATCCACCCATCTTCTCATCGACTTCAGTTTCTGCATCCACCCATCTTCTCATCGACTTCAGATGCTGCATCCACCCATCTTCTCATCGACTTCAGTTTCTGCATCCACCTATCTTCTCATTGACTTCAGTTTCTGCATCCACCCATCTTCTCATCAACTTCAGTTTCTGCATCCTCCCATGTTCTCATCGATACCAGTTGCTGTATCCACCCATCTTCTCATTGACTTCAGTTTCTGCATCCGCCCATCTTCTCATCGACACCAGTTGCTGCATCTACCCATGTTCTCATTGTCTTCAGTCTCTGCATCCACCCATCTTCTCATTGATTTCAGTCTCTGCATGCACCCATCTTCTCATAGACTGCAGTTGCTGCATCCACCCATCTTCTCATCGACAGCAGTTGCTGCATCCACCCATCTTCTCATTGACTTCAGTTTCTGCATCCACACATTTTCTCATCGAATTCAGTTGTGGCCTCAACCCATCTTCTCATCGACTTCAGTTTCTGCTCCCACCCATCTTCTCATCGACACCACTTACTGCATATACCCATCTTCTCATTGACTTCAGTCTCTGCATCCACCCATCTTCTCATTTACTTCAGTTTCTGCATTCTCCCATTTTCTCATTGACTACAGTCTCTGCATCCACCCATCTTCTCCTCAACTTCAGTTTCTGCATCCACCCATCTTCTCATTGATTTCAGTTGCTGCATCCACCCATCTTCTCATTGACTTCAGTCTGCATTCACCAATCTTCTCATCGACTTCAGTTTCTGCTTTCACCCATCTTCTCATCGACACCAGCTGTTGCATCTACCCATCCTCTCATTGACTTCAGTCTCAGCATCCACCCTTCTTCTCATTTACTTCAGTCTCTGCATGCACGCATCTTCTCATCGACGTCAGTCTCTGCATCCACCCATCTTCTCACTGACATCAGTTGCTGCATCGACCCATCTTCTCATTGACTTCAGTTTCTGCATCCACCCACCTTCTCATTGACTTCAGTTTCTGCATCCGCCCATCTTCTCATCGACACCAGTTGCTGCATCTACCCATGTTCTCATTGTCTTCAGTCTCTGCATCCACCCATCTTCTCATTGATTTCAGTCTCTGCATGCACCCATCTTCTCATCGACAGCAGTTGCTGCATCCACCCATCTTCTCATTGACTTCAGGTTCTGCATCCACACATTTTCTCATCGAATTCAGTTGCGGCCTCCACCCATCTTCTCATCGACTTCAGTTTCTGCTTCCACCCATCTTCTCATCGACACCAGTTACTGCATATACCCATCTTCTCATTGACTTCAGTCTCTGCATCCACCCATCTTCTCATTTACTTCAGTTTCTGCATTCTCCCATTTTCTCATTGACTACAGTCTCTGCATCCACCCATCTTCTCCTCAACTTCAGTTTCTGCATCCACCCATCCTCTCATTGATTTCAGTTGCTGCATCCACCCATCTTCTCATTGACTTCAGTCTGCATCCACCAATCTTCTCATCGACTTCAGTTTCTGCTTTCACCCATCTTCTCATCGACACCAGCTGCTGCATCTACCCATCCTCTCATTGACTTCAGTCTCAGCATCCACCCTTCTTCTCATTTACTTCAGTCTCTGCATGCACGCATCTTCTCATCGACTTCAGTCTCTGCATCCACCCATCTTCTCATTGACATCAGTTGCTGCATGCACCCACTTCTCATCGACTTCAGTTTCTGCATCCTCCCATCTTCTCATCGACCTCAGTTTCTGCATCCACCCATCTTCTCATCGACACCAGTCTCTGCATTCACCCATCTTCTCATCGACTTCAGTGACTGTATCCACCAATCTTCTGATCGACACCAGTTGCTTCATCTACCCATCTTCTCATCGACTTCAGTTTCAGCATCAATCCATCTTCTCATTGACTCAAGTTTCTGCATCGTCCCATCTTCTCATCGGCTTCACTTTCTGCATCCACACATCTTCTCAACGACTTCAGTTGCTGCATCAAACCATCTTCTCATTGACTTCAGCCTCTGCATTCACCCATCTTCTCATTGACTTCAGTTTTTGGATCCACCCATTTTCTCTTTGACTTCAGTTGCCTGCATCCACCCATCTTCTCATCGACTTCATTTTCTGCATCCACCCATCTTCTCATCGACTTCAGTGACTGTATCCACCCACCTTCTCATTGACTTCAGTTTCTGCATCCACCCATCATCTCTTTAACTTCAGTTGCCGCATCCACCCATCTTCTCATCGACTTCAGTGTCTGTATCCACCCATATTCTCATCGACACCAGTTGCTGCATCGACCTATCTTCTCATTGACTACAGTCTCTACATCCACCCATCTTCTCATCGACTTAGGTTTCTGCATCCACCCATCTTCTCACTGACATCAGTTGCTGCATCGACCCATCTTCTCATTGACTTCAGTTTCTGCATCCACCCACCTTCTCATCGACTTCAGTTTCTGCATCCACCCATCTTCTCATTGACCTCAGTCTCTGCATCCACCCATCTTCTCACTGACATCAGTTGCTGCATCCACCCATCTTCTCATTGACTTAAGTTTCTGCATCCACCCACCTTCTGATTGACTTCAGTTTCTGCATCCGCCCATCTTCTCATCGACACCAGTTGCTGCATCCACATATTTTCTCATCGAATTCAGTTGTGGCCTCCACCCATCTTCTCATCGACTTCAGTTTCTGCATCCACCCACCTTCTCATCGACTTCAGTTTCTGCATCCACCCATCTTCTCATTGACCTCAGTCTCTGCATCCACCCATCTTCTCACTGACATCAGTTGCTGCATCCACCCATCTTCTCATTGACTTAAGTTTCTGCATCCACCCACCTTCTGATTGACTTCAGTTTCTGCATCCGCCCATCTTCTCATCGACACCAGTTGCTGCATCTACCCATGTTCTCATTGACTTCAGTCTCTCCATACACCCATCTTCTCATTTATTTCAGTCTCTGCATGCACCCATCTTCTCATAGACTGCAGTTGCTGCATCCACCCATCTTTTCATCGACACCAGTTGCTGCATCCACCCATCTTCTCATTGACTTCAGTCTCTGCATGCACCCATCTTCTCATAGACTTCAGTTTCTGCATCCACCCATCTTCTCATCGACTTCAATTTCTGCATCCACCCATCTTCTCATTGACTTCAGTTTCTGCATCCACATATTTTCTCATCGAATTCAGTTGTGGCCTCCACCCATCTTCTCATCGACTTCAGTTTCTGCATTCTCCCATTTTCTCATTGACTACAGTCTCTGCATCCACCCATCTTCTCCTCAACTTCAGCTTCTGCATCCACCCATCTTCTCATTGATTTCAGTTGCTGCATCCACCCATCCTCTCATTGACTTCAGTCTGCATCCACCAATCTTCTCATCGACTTCAGTTTCTGCTTTCACCCATCTTCTCATCGACATCAGCTGCTGCATCTACCCATCCTCTCATTGACTTCAGTCTCAGCATCCACCCTTCTTCTCATTTACTTCATCTCTGCATGCACGCATCTTCTCATAGAATTCAGTTGCTGCATCCACCCATCTTCTCATCGATACCAGTTGCTGCATCCACCCCTCCTTCCTTTGACTTCAGTCTTTGCATCCACCCATCTTCTCATTGACTTAAGTTTCTGCATGCACCCATCTTCTCATAGACTTCAGTTGCCGCATCCACCCATCTTCTCATCGATTTCAGTTTCTGCATCCACCCATCTTCTCATCGACTTCAGATGCTGCATCCACCCATCTTCTCATCGACTTCAGTTTCTGCATCCACCTATCTTCTCATCGACTTCAGTTTCTGCATCCACCCATCTTCTCACTGACATCAGTCGCTGCATCGACCCATCTTCTCATTGACTTCAGTTTCTGCATCCACCCACCTTCTCATCGACTTCAGTTTCTGCATCCACCCATCTTCTCATTGACCTCAGTCTCTGCATCCACCCATCTTCTCACTGACATCAGTTGCTGCATCGACTCATTTTCTCATTGGCTTTAGTTTCTGCATCCACCCACCTTCTCATTGACTTCAGTTTCTGCATCCGCCCATCTTCTCATCGACACCAGTTGCTGCATCTACCCATGTTCTCATTGACTTCAGTCTCTGCATCCACCCATCTTCTCATTGATTTCAGTCTCTGCATGCACCCATCTTCTCATAGACTGCAGATGCTGCATCAACCCATCTTCTCATCGATAGCAGTTGCTGCATCCACCCATGTTCTCATTGACTTCAGTCTCTGCATCCACCCATCTTCTCATTGATTTCAGTCTCTGCATGCACCCATCTTCTCATAGACTGCAGATGCTGCATCAACCCATCTTCTCATCGACTTCAGTTTCTGCTTCCACCCATCTTCTCATCGACACCAGTTACTGCATATACCCATCTTCTCATTGACTTCAGTCTCTGCATCCACCCATCTTCTCATTTACTTCAGTTTCTGCATTCTCCCATTTTCTCATTGACTACAGTCTCTGCATCCACCCATCTTCTCCTCAACTTCAGTTTCTGCATCCACGCATCTTCTCATTGATTTCAGTTGCTGCATCCACCCATCTTCTCATTGACTTCAGTCTGCATCCACCAATCTTCTCATCGACTTCAGTTTCTGCTTTCACCCATCTTCTCATCGACACCAGCTGCTGCATCTACCCATCCTCTCATTGACTTCAGTCTCAGCATCCACCCTTCTTTTCATTTACTTCAGTCTCTGCATGCACGCATCTTCTCATCGACTTCAGTCTCTGCATCCACCCATCTTCTCATTGACATCAGTTGCTGCATGCACCCACTTCTCATCGACTTCAGTTTCTGCATCCTCCCATCTTCTCATCGACCTCAGTTTCTGCATCCACCCATCTTCTCATCGACACCAGTCTCTGCATTCACCCATCTTCTCATCGACTTCAGTGACTGTATCCACCAATCTTCTGATCGACACCAGTTGCTTCATCTACCCATCTTCTCATCGACTTCAGTTTCAGCATCAACCCATCTTCTCATTGACTCAAGTTTCTGCATCGTCCCATCTTCTCATCGGCTTCACTTTCTGCATCCACACATCTTCTCAACGACTTCAGTTGCTGCATCAAACCATCTTCTCATTGACTTCAGCCTCTGCATCCACCCATCTTCTCAATGATTTCAGTCTCTGCATGCACCCATCTTCTCAGAGACTTCAGATGCTGCATCCACCCATCTTCTCATCGACTTCAGTTGCTGCATCTACCCATCTTCTCTTTCAGTTTCTGCATCCACCCATCTTCTGATCGACACCAGTTACTGCATCTGCCCACCTTCTCATTGACTTCAGTCTCTGCATCCACCCATCTTCTCATTGACTTCAGTTTTTGGATCCACCCATTTTCTCTTTGACTTCAGTTGCCTGCATCCACCCATCTTCTCATCGACTTCAGATTCTGCATCCACCCATCTTCTCATCGACTTCAGATTCTGCATCCACCCATCTTCTCATCGACTTCAGTGACTGTATCCACCCACCTTCTCATTGACTTCAGTTTCTGCATCCACCCATCTTCTCTTTAACTTCAGTTGCCGCATCCACCCATCTTCTCATCGACTTCAGTGACTGTATCCACCCATATTCTCATCGACACCAGTTGCTGCATCCACCTATCTTCTCATTGACTACAGTCTCTACATCCACCCATCTTCTCATCGACTTAGGTTTCTGCATCCACCCATCTTCTCACTGACATCAGTTGCTGCATCGACCCATCTTCTCATTGACTTCAGTTTCTGCATCCACCCACCTTCTCATCGACTTCAGTTTCTGCATCCACCCATCTTCTCATTGACCTCAGTCTCTGCATCCACCCATCTTCTCACTGACATCAGTTGCTGCATCGACCCATCTTCTCATTGACTTCAGTTTCTGCATCCACCCACCTTCTCATTGACTTCAGTTTCTGCATCCGCCCATCTTCTCATCGACACCAGTTGCTGCATCTACCCATGTTCTCATTGACTTCAGTCTCTCCATACACTCATCTTCTCATTTATTTCAGTTTCTGCATGCACCCATCTTCTCATAGACTGCATTTGCTGCATCCACCCATCTTTTCATCGACACCAGTTGCTGCATCCACCCATCTTCTCATTGACTTCAGTCTCTGCATGCACCCATCTTCTCATAGACTTCAGTTTCTGCATCCACCCATCTTCTCATCGACTTCAATTTCTGCATCCACCCATCTTCTCATTGACTTCAGTTTCTGCATCCACATATTTTCTCATCGAATTCAGTTGTGGCCTCCACCCATCTTCTCATCGACTTCAGTTTCTGCATCCACCCATCTTCTCATCGACTTCAGATGCTGCATCCACACATCTTCTCATCGACTTCAGTTTCTGCATCCACCTATCTTCTCATCGACTTCAGTTTCTGCATCCACCCATCTTCTCACTGACATCAGTCGCTGCATCGACCCATCTTCTCATTGACTTCAGTTTCTGCATCCACCCACCTTCTCATTGACTTCAGTCTCTGCATCCACCCATCTTCTCATTGATTTCAGTCTCTGCATGCACCCATCTTCTCATAGACTGCAGATGCTGCATCAACCCATCTTCTCATCGATAGCAGTTGCTGCATCCACCCATCTTCTCATTGACTTCAGTCTCTGCATTCACCCATCTTCTCATTGACTTCAGTTTCTGCATCCACATATTTTCTCATTGAATTCAGTTGTGGCCTCCACCCATCTTCTCATCGACTTCAGTTTCTGCATCCACCCATCTTCTCATCGACTTCAGATGCTGCATCCACACATCTTCTCATCGACTTCAGTTTCTGCATCCACCTATCTTCTCATCGACTTCAGTTTCTGCATCCACCCATCTTCTCACTGACATCAGTCGCTGCATCGACCCATCTTCTCATTGACTTCAGTTTCTGCATCCACCCACCTTCTCATTGACTTCAGTCTCTGCATCCACCCATCTTCTCATTGATTTCAGTCTCTGCATGCACCCATCTTCTCATAGACTGCAGATGCTGCATCAACCCATCTTCTCATCGATAGCAGTTGCTGCATCCACCCATCTTCTCATCGACACCAGTTGCTGCATCCACCCATCTTCTCATTGACTTAAGTTTCTGCATCCACACATTTTCTCATCGAATTCAGTTGCGGCCTCCACCCATCTTCATATCGACACCAGTTACTGCATATACCCATCTTCTCATTGACTTCAGTCTCTGCATCCACCCATCTTCTCATTTACTTCAGTTTCTGCATTCTCCCATTTTCTCATTGACTACAGTCTCTGCATCCACCCATCTTCTCCTCAACTTCAGTTTCTGCATCCACCCATCTTCTCATTGATTTCAGTTGCTGCATCCACCCATCTTCTCATTGACTTCAGTCTGCATCCACCAATCTTCTCATCGTCTTCAGTTTCTGCTTTCACCCATCTTCTCATCGATATCAGCTGCTGCATCTACCCATCCTCTCATTGACTTCAGTCTCAGAATCCACCCTTCTTCTCAATTACTTCAGTCTCTGCATGCACGCATCTTCTCATAGAATTCAGTTGCTGCATCCACCCATCTTCTCATCGATACCAGTTGCTGCATCCACCCCTCCTTTCATTGACTTCAGTCTTTGCATCCACCCATCTTCTCATTGACTTCAGTCTCTGCATGCACCCATCTTCTCACAGACTTCAGTTGCTGCATCCACCCATCTTCTCATCGATTTCAGTTTCTGCATCCACCCATCTTCTCATCGACTTCAGATGCTGCATCCACCCATCTTCTCATCGACTTCAGTTTCTGCATCCACCTATCTTCTCATTGACTTCAGTTTCTGCATCCACCCATCTTCTCATCGACTTCAGTTTCTGCATCCACCCATCTTCTCACTGACATCAATTGCTGCATCGACCCACCTTCTCATCGACTTCAGTTTCTGCATCCACCCATCTTCTCATTGACCTCAGTCTCTGCATCCACCCATCTTCTCACTGACATCAGTTGCTGCATCGACCCATCTTCTCATTGACTTCAGTTTCTGCATCCACCCACCTTCTCATTGACTTCAGTTTCTGCATCCGCCCATCTTCTCATTGATTTCAGTCTCTGCATGCACCCATCTTCTCATAGACTGCAGTTGCTGCATCCACCCATGTTCTCATCGACAGCAGTTGCTGCATCCACCCATCTTCTCATTGACTTCAGTCTCTGCATGCACCCATCTTCTCATAGACTTCAGTTGCTGCATCCACCCATCTTCTCATCGACACCAGTTGCTTCATCTACCCATCTTCTCATTGACTTCAGTTTCTGCATCCTCCCATCTTCTCATCGACCTCAGTTTCTGCATCCACCCATCTTCTCATCGACACCAGTCTCTGCATTCACCCATCTTCTCATCGACTTCAGTGACTGTATCCACCAATCTTCTGATCGACACCAGTTGCTTCATCTACCCATCTTCTCATCGACTTCAGTTTCAGCATCAATCCATCTTCTCATTGACTCAAGTTTCTGCATCGTCCCATCTTCTCATCGGCTTCACTTTCTGCATCCACACATCTTCTCAACGACTTCAGTTGCTGCATCAAACCATCTTCTCATTGACTTCAGCCTCTGCATCCACCCATCTTCTCATTGACTTCAGTTTTTGGATCCACCCATTTTCTCTTTGACTTCAGTTGCCTGCATCCACCCATCTTCTCATCGACTTCATTTTCTGCATCCACCCATCTTCTCATCGACTTCAGTGACTGTATCCACCCACCTTCTCATTGACTTCAGTTTCTGCATCCACCCATCTTCTCTTTAACTTCAGTTGCCGCATCCACCCATCTTCTCATCGACTTCAGTGTCTGTATCCACCCATATTCTCATCGACACCAGTTGCTGCATCGACCTATCTTCTCATTGACTACAGTCTCTACATCCACCCATCTTCTCATCGACTTAGGTTTCTGCATCCACCCATCTTCTCACTGACATCAGTGGCTGCATCGACCCATCTTCTCATTGACTTCAGTTTCTGCATCCACCCACCTTCTCATCGACTTCAGTTTCTGCATCCACCCATCTTCTCATTGACCTCAGTCTCTGCATCCACCCATCTTCTCACTGACATCAGTTGCTGCATCCACCCATCTTCTCATTGACTTAAGTTTCTGCATCCACCCACCTTCTGATTGACTTCAGTTTCTGCATCCGCCCATCTTCTCATCGACACCAGTTGCTGCATCCACATATTTTCTCATCGAATTCAGTTGTGGCCTCCACCCATCTTCTCATCGACTTCAGTTTCTGCATCCACCCACCTTCTCATCGACTTCAGTTTCTGCATCCACCCATCTTCTCATTGACCTCAGTCTCTGCATCCACCCATCTTCTCACTGACATCAGTTGCTGCATCCACCCATCTTCTCATTGACTTAAGTTTCTGCATCCACCCACCTTCTGATTGACTTCAGTTTCTGCATCTGCCCATCTTCTCATCGACACCAGTTGCTGCATCTACCCATGTTCTCATTGACTTCAGTCTCTCCATACACCCATCTTCTCATTTATTTCAGTCTCTGCATGCACCCATCTTCTCATAGACTGCAGTTGCTGCATCCACCCATCTTTTCATCGACACCAGTTGCTGCATCCACCCATCTTCTCATTGACTTCAGTCTCTGCATGCACCCATCTTCTCATAGACTTCAGTTTCTGCATCCACCCATCTTCTCATCGACTTCAATTTCTGCATCCACCCATCTTCTCATTGACTTCAGTTTCTGCATCCACATATTTTCTCATCGAATTCAGTTGTGGCCTCCACCCATCTTCTCATCGACTTCAGTTTCTGCTTCCACCCATCTTCTCATCGACACCAGTTACTGCATATACCCATCTTCTCATTGACTTCAGTCCCTGCATCCACCCACCTTCTCATTTACTTCAGTTGCTGCATCCACCCATCCTCTCATTGACTTCAGTCTCTGCATCCACCAATCTTCTCATCGACTTCAGTTTCTGCTTTCACCCATCTTCTCATCGACATCAGCTGCTGCATCTACCCATCCTCTCATTGACTTCAGTCTCAGCATCCACCCTTCTTCTCATTTACTTCAGTCTCTGCATGCACGCATCTTCTCAGAGAATTCAGTTGCTGCATCCACCCATCTTCTCATCGATACCAGTTGCTGCATCCACCCCTCCTTCCTTTGACTTCAGTCTTTGCATCCACCCATCTTCTCATTGACTTAAGTTTCTGCATGCACCCATCTTCTCATAGACTTCAGTTGCTGCATCCACCCATCTTCTCATCGATTTCAGTTTCTGCATCCACCCATCTTCTCATGGACTTCAGATGCTGCATCCACCCATCTTCTCATCGACTTCAGTTTCTGCATCCACCTATCTTCTCATCGACTTCAGTTTCTGCATCCACCCATCTTCTCACTGACATCAGTCGCTGCATCGACCCATCTTCTCATTGACTTCAGTTTCTGCATCCACCCACCTTCTCATCGACTTCAGTTTCTGCATCCACCCATCTTCTCATTGACCTCAGTCTCTGCATCCACCCATCTTCTCACTGACATCAGTTGCTGCATCGACTCATCTTCTCATTGACTTTAGTTTCTGCATCCACCCACCTTCTCATTGACTTCAGTTTCTGCATCCGCCCATCTTCTCATCGACACCAGTTGCTGCATCTACCCATGTTCTCATTGACTTCAGTCTCTGCATCCACCCATCTTCTCATTGATTTCAGTCTCTGCATGCACCCATCTTCTCATAGACTGCAGATGCTGCATCAACCCATCTTCTCATCGATAGCAGTTGCTGCATCCACCCATGTTCTCATTGACTTCAGTCTCTGCATCCACCCATCTTCTCATTGATTTCAGTCTCTGCATGCACCCATCTTCTCATAGACTGCAGATGCTGCATCAACCCATCTTCTCATCGACTTCAGTTTCTGCTTCCACCCATCTTCTCATCGACACCAGTTACTGCATATACCCATCTTCTCATTGACTTCAGTCTCTGCATCCACCCATCTTCTCATTTACTTCAGTTTCTGCATTCTCCCATTTTCTCATTGACTACAGTCTCTGCATCCACCCATCTTCTCCTCAACTTCAGTTTCTGCATCCACGCATCTTCTCATTGATTTCAGTTGCTGCATCCACCCATCTTCTCATTGACTTCAGTCTGCATCCACCAATCTTCTCATCGACTTCAGTTTCTGCTTTCACCCATCTTCTCATCGACACCAGCTGCTGCATCTACCCATCCTCTCATTGACTTCAGTCTCAGCATCCACCCTTCTTTTCATTTACTTCAGTCTCTGCATGCACGCATCTTCTCATCGACTTCAGTCTCTGCATCCACCCATCTTCTCATTGACATCAGTTGCTGCATGCACCCACTTCTCATCGACTTCAGTTTCTGCATCCTCCCATCTTCTCATCGACCTCAGTTTCTGCATCCACCCATCTTCTCATCGACACCAGTCTCTGCATTCACCCATCTTCTCATCGACTTCAGTGACTGTATCCACCAATCTTCTGATCGACACCAGTTGCTTCATCTACCCATCTTCTCATCGACTTCAGTTTCAGCATCAACCCATCTTCTCATTGACTCAAGTTTCTGCATCGTCCCATCTTCTCATCGGCTTCACTTTCTGCATCCACACATCTTCTCAACGACTTCAGTTGCTGCATCAAACCATCTTCTCATTGACTTCAGCCTCTGCATCCACCCATCTTCTCAATGATTTCAGTCTCTGCATGCACCCATCTTCTCAGAGACTTCAGATGCTGCATCCACCCATCTTCTCATCGACTTCAGTTGCTGCATCTACCCATCTTCTATTTCAGTTTCTGCATCCACCCATCTTCTGATCGACACCAGTTACTGCATCTGCCCACCTTCTCATTGACTTCAGTCTCTGCATCCACCCATCTTCTCATTGACTTCAGTTTTTGGATCCACCCATTTTCTCTTTGACTTCAGTTGCCTGCATCCACCCATCTTCTCATCGACTTCAGTTTCTGCATCCACCCATCTTCTCATCGACTTCAGTGACTGTATCCACCCACCTTCTCATTGACTTCAGTTTCTGCATCCACCCATCTTCTCTTTAACTTCAGTTGCCGCATCCACCCATCTTCTCATCGACTTCAGTGACTGTATCCACCCATATTCTCATCGACACCAGTTGCTGCATCCACCTATCTTCTCATTGACTACAATCTCTACATCCACCCATCTTCTCATCGACTTAGGTTTCTGCATCCACCCATCTTCTCACTGACATCAGTTGCTGCATCGACCCATCTTCTCATTGACTTCAGTTTCTGCATCCACCCACCTTCTCATCGACTTCAGTTTCTGCATCCACCCATCTTCTCATTGACCTCAGTCTCTGCATCCACCCATCTTCTCACTGACATCAGTTGCTGCATCGACCCATCTTCTCATTGACTTCAGTTTCTGCATCCACCCACCTTCTCATTGACTTCAGTTTCTGCATCCGCCCATCTTCTCATCGACACCAGTTGCTGCATCTACCCATGTTCTCATTGACTTCAGTCTCTCCATACACTCATCTTCTCATTTATTTCAGTTTCTGCATGCACCCATCTTCTCATAGACTGCATTTGCTGCATCCACCCATCTTTTCATCGACACCAGTTGCTGCATCCACCCATCTTCTCATTGACTTCAGTCTCTGCATGCACCCATCTTCTCATAGACTTCAGTTTCTGCATCCACCCATCTTCTCATCGACTTCAATTTCTGCATCCACCCATCTTCTCATTGACTTCAGTTTCTGCATCCACATATTTTCTCATCGAATTCAGTTGTGGCTTCCACCCATCTTCTCATCGACTTCAGATGCTGCATCCACACATCTTCTCATCGACTTCAGTTTCTGCATCCACCTATCTTCTCATCGACTTCAGTTTCTGCATCCACCCATCTTCTCACTGACATCAGTCGCTGCATCGACCCATCTTCTCATTGACTTCAGTTTCTGCATCCACCCACCTTCTCATTGACTTCAGTCTCTGCATCCACCCATCTTCTCATTGATTTCAGTCTCTGCATGCACCCATCTTCTCATAGACTGCAGATGCTGCATCAACCCATCTTCTCATCGATAGCAGTTGCTGCATCCACCCATCTTCTCATTGACTTCAGTCTCTGCATTCACCCATCTTCTCATTGACTTCAGTTTCTGCATCCACATATTTTCTCATCGAATTCAGTTGTGGCCTCCACCCATCTTCTCATCGACTTCAGTTTCTGCATCCACCCATCTTCTCATCGACTTCAGATGCTGCATCCACACATCTTCTCATCGACTTCAGTTTCTGCATCCACCTATCTTCTCATCGACTTCAGTTTCTGCATCCACCCATCTTCTCACTGACATCAGTCGCTGCATCGACCCATCTTCTCTTTGACTTCAGTTTCTGCATCCACCCACCTTCTCATTGACTTCAGTCTCTGCATCCACCCATCTTCTCATTGATTTCAGTCTCTGCATGCACCCATCTTCTCATAGACTGCAGATGCTGCATCAACCCATCTTCTCATCGATAGCAGTTGCTGCATCCACCCATCTTCTCATCGACACCAGTTGCTGCATCCACCCATCTTCTCATTGACTTAAGTTTCTGCATCCACACATTTTCTCATCGAATTCAGTTGCGGCCTCCACCCATCTTCACATCGACACCAGTTACTGCATATACCCATCTTCTCATTGACTTCAGTCTCTGCATCCACCCATCTTCTCATTTACTTCAGTTTCTGCATTCTCCCATTTTCTCATTGACTACAGTCTCTGCATCCACCCATCTTCTCCTCAACTTCAGTTTCTGCATCCACCCATCTTCTCATTGATTTCAGTTGCTGCATCTACCCATCCTCTCATTGACTTCAGTCTCAGCATCCACCCTTCTTCTCAATTACTTCAGTCTCTGCATGCACGCATCTTCTCATAGAATTCAGTTGCTGCATCCACCCATCTTCTCATCGATACCAGTTGCTGCATCCACCCCTCCTTTCATTGACTTCAGTCTTTGCATCCACCCATCTTCTCATTGACTTCAGTCTCTGCATGCACCCATCTTCTCACAGACTTCAGTTGCTGCATCCACCCATCTTCTCATCGATTTCAGTTTCTGCATCCACCCATCTTCTCATCGACTTCAGATGCTGCATCCACCCATCTTCTCATCGACTTCAGTTTCTGCATCCACCTATCTTCTCATTGACTTCAGTTTCTGCATCCACCCATCTTCTCATCGACTTCAGTTTCTGCATCCACCCATCTTCTCACTGACATCAGTTGCTG
Source organism: Mobula birostris (assembly GCF_030028105.1). NCBI lineage: Eukaryota > Metazoa > Chordata > Chondrichthyes > Myliobatiformes > Myliobatidae > Mobula > Mobula birostris. The sequence goes on from NC_092378.1 coordinate 90,285,602, forward strand.
CATCGACCCACCTTCTCATCGACTTCAGTTTCTGCATCCACCCATCTTCTCATTGACCTCAGTCTCTGCATCCACCCATCTTCTCACTGACATCAGTTGCTGCATCGACCCATCTTCTCATTGACTTCAGTTTCTGCATCCACCCACCTTCTCATTGACTTCAGTTTCTGCATCCGCCCATCTTCTCATTGATTTCAGTCTCTGCATGCACCCATCTTCTCATAGACTGCAGTTGCTGCATCCACCCATCTTCTCATCGACAGCAGTTGCTGCATCCACCCATCTTCTCATTGACTTCAGTCTCTGCATGCACCCATCTTCTCATAGACTTCAGTTGCTGCATCCACCCATCTTCTCATCGACACCAGTTGCTGCATCCACCCATCTTCTCATTGACTTCAGTTTCTACATCCACACCTTTTCTCATCGAATTCAGTTGCGCCCTCCACCCATCTTCTCATCGACTTCAGTTTCTGCTTCCACCCATCTTCTCCTCAATTTCAGTTTCTCCATCCACCCATCTCCTCATTGATTTCAGTTGCTGCATCCACCCATCTTCTCATTGACTTCAGTCTGCATCCACCAATCTTCTCATCGACTTCAGTTTCAACTTTCACCCATCTTCTCATCGACACCAGCTGCTGCATCTACCCATCCTCTCATTGACTTCAGTCTCAGCATCCACCCTTCTTCTCATTTACTTCAGTCTCTGCATGCACGTATCTTCTCATAGAATTCAGTTGCTGCATCCACCCCTCCTTTCATTGACTTCAGTCTTTGCATCCACTCATCCTCTCATTGACTTCAGTCTCTGCATGCACCCATCTTCTGATAGACTTCAGTTGCTGCATCCACCCATCTTGTCATCGACTTCAGTTTATGCATCCACCCATCTTCTCATCGACTTCAGATGCTGCATCCACCCATCTTCTCGTCGACTTCAGTCTCTGCATCCACCCATCTTCTCATTGACATCAGTTGCTGCATGCACCCATCTTCTCATCGACTTCAGTTTCTGCATCCTCCCATCTTCTCATCGACCTCAGTTTCTGCATCCACCCATCTTCTCATCAACACCAGTCTCTGCATTCACCCATCTTCTCATCGACTTCAGTGACTTTATCCACCAATCTTCTGATCGACCCCAGTTGCTTCATCTACCCATCTTTTCATCGACACCAGTTGCTGCATCTACCCATGTTCTCATTGACTTCAGTCTCTCCATACACTCATCTTCTCATTTATTTCAGTTTCTGCATGCACCCATCTTCTCATAGACTGCAGTTGCTGCATCCACCCATCTTTTCATCGACACCAGTTGCTGCATCCACCCATCTTCTCATTGACTTCAGTCTCTGCATGCACCCATCTTCTCATAGACTTCAGTTTCTGCATCCACCCATCTTCTCATCGACTTCAATTTCTGCATCCACCCATCTTCTCATTGACTTCAGTTTCTGCATCCACATATTTTCTCATCGAATTCAGTTGTGGCCTCCACCCATCTTCTCATCGACTTCAGTTTCTGCATCCACCCGTCTTCTCATCGACTTCAGATGCTGCATCCACCCATCTTCTCATCGACTTCAGTTTCTGCATCCACCTATCTTCTCATCGACTTCAGTTTCTGCATTCTCCCATTTTCTCATTGACTACAGTCTCTGCATCCACCCATCTTCTCCTCAACTTCAGTTTCTGCATCCACCCATCTTCTCATTGATTTCAGTTGCTGCATCCACCCATCTTCTCATTGACTTCAGTCTGCATCCACCAATCTTCTCATCGTCTTCAGTTTCTGCTTTCACCCATCTTCTCATCGACATCAGCTGCTGCATCTACCCATCCTCTCATTGACTTCAGTCTCAGCATCCACCCTTCTTCTCAATTACTTCAGTCTCTGCATGCACGCATCTTCTCATAGAATTCAGTTGCTGCATCCACCCATCTTCTCATCGATACCAGTTGCTGCATCCACCCCTCCTTTCATTGACTTCAGTCTTTGCATCCACCCATCTTCTCATTGACTTCAGTCTCTGCATGCACCCATCTTCTCATAGACTTCAGTTGCTGCATCCACCCATCTTCTCATCGATTTCAGTTTCTGCATCCACCCATCTTCTCATCGACTTCAGATGCTGCATCCACCCATCTTCTCATCGACTTCAGTTTCTGCATCCACCTATCTTCTCATTGACCTCAGTTTCTGCATCCACCCATCTTCTCATCGACTTCAGTTTCTGCATCCACCCATCTTCTCACTGACATCAGTTGCTGCATCGACCCACCTTCTCATCGACTTCAGTTTCTGCATCCACCCATCTTCTCATTGACCTCAGTCTCTGCATCCACCCATCTTCTCACTGACATCAGTTGCTGCATCGACCAATCTTCTCATTGACTTCAGTTTCTGCATCCACCCACCTTCTCATTGACTTCAGTTTCAGCATCCGCCCATCTTCTCATTGATTTCAGTCTCTGTATGCACCCATCTTCTCATAGACTGCAGTTGCTGCATCCACCCATCTTCTCATCGACAGCAGTTGCTGCATCCACCCATCTTCTCATTGACTTCAGTCTCTGCATCCACCCATCTTCTCATAGACTTCAGTTGCTGCATCCACCCATCTTCTCATCGACACCAGTTGCTGCATCCACCCATCTTCTCATTGACTTCAGTTTCTGCATCCACACATTTTCTCATCGAATTCAGTTGCGGCCTCCACCCATCTTCTCATCGACTTCGGTTTCTGCTTCCACCCATCTTCTCCTCAATTTCAGTTTCTTCATCCACCCATCTCCTCATTGATTTCAGTTGCTGCATCCACCCATCTTCTCATTGACTTCAGTCTGCATCCACCAATCTTCTCATCGACTTCAGTTTCAACTTTCACCCATCTTCTTATCGACACCAGCTGCTGCATCTACCCATCCTCTCACTGACTTCAGTCTCAGCATCCACCCTTCTTCTCATTTACTTCAGTCTCTGCAAGCACGTATCTTCTCATAGAATTCAGTTGCTGCATCCACCCCTCCTTTCATTGACTTCAGTCTTTGCATCCACTCATCTTCTCATTGACTTCAGTCTCTGCATGCACCCATCTTCTGATAGACTTCAGTTGCTGCATCCACCCATCTTCTCATCGACTTCAGTTTATGCATCCACCCACCTTCTCATCGACTTCAGATGCTGCATCCACCCATCTTCTCATCGACTTCAGTCTCTGCATCCACCCATCTTCTCATTGACATCAGTTGCTGCATGCACCCATCTTCTCATCGACTTCAGTTTCTGCATCCTCCCATCTTCTCATCGACCTCAGTTTCTGCATCCACCCATCTTCTCATCAACACCAGTCTCTGCATTCACCCATCTTCTCATCGACTTCAGTGACTTTATCCACCAATCTTCTGATCGACACCAGTTGCTTCATCTACCCATCTTCTCATCGACTTCAGTTTCAGCATCCACCCATCTTCTCATTGACTCAAGTTTCTGCATCGACCCATCTTATCATCGGCTTCACTTTCTGCATCCACACATCATCTCAACGACTTCAGCTGCTGCATCAAACCATCTTCTCATTGACTTCAGCCTCTGCATCCACCCATCTTCTCAATGATTTCAGTCTCTGCATGCACCCATCTTCTCAGAGACTACAGATGCTGCATCAACCCATCTTCTCATCGACACCAGTTGCTGCATCCACCCATCTTCTCTTTCAGTTTCTGCATCCACCCATCTTCTGATCGACACCAGTTACTGCATCTACCCATCTTCTCATTGACTTCAGTCTCTGCATCCACCCATCTTCTCATTGACTTCAGTTTTTGCATCCTCCCATTTTCTCTTTGACTTCAGTTGCCTGCATCCACCCATCTTCTCATCGACTTCAGTTTCTGCATCCACCCATCTTCTCATCGACTTCAGTGACTGTATCCACCCACCTTCTCATTGACTTCAGTTTCTGCATCCACCCATCTTCTCTTTAACTTCAGTTGCCGCATCCACCCATCTTCTTATCGACTTCAGTGACTGTATCCACCCATATTCTCATCGACACCAGTTGCTGCATCCACCTATATTCTCATTGACTACAGTCTCTACATCCTCCCATCTTCTCATCGACTTAGGTTTCTGCATCCACCCATCTTCTCACTGACATCAGTTGCTGCATCGACCCAGCTTCTCATTGACTTCAGTTTCTGCATCCACCCACCTTCTCATCGACTTCAGGTTCTGCATCCACCCATCTTCTCATTGACCTCAGTCTCTGCATCCACCCATCTTCTCACTGACGTCAGTTGCTGCATCGACCCATCTTCTCATTGACTTCAGTTTCTGCATCCACCCACCTTCTCATTGACTTCAGTTTCTGCATCCGCCTATCTTCTCATCGACACCAGATGCTGCATCTACCCATGTTCTCATTGACTTCAGTCTCTGCATCCACCCATCTTCTCATTGATTTCAGTCTCTGCATGCACCCATCTTCTCATAGACTGCAGTTGCTGCATCTACCCATCTTCTCATCGACACCAGTTGCTGCATCCACCCATCTTCTCATTGACTTCATTCTCTGCATGCACCCATCTTCTCATAGACTTCAGTTGCTGCATCCACCCATCTTCTCATCGACACCAGTTGCTGCATCCACCCATCTTCTCATTGACTTCAGTTTCTGCATCCACATATTTTCTCATCGAATTCAGTTGCGGCCTCAACCCATCTTCTCATCGACTTCAGTTTCTGCTTCCACCCATCTTCTCATCGACACCAGTTACTGCATATACCCATCTTCTCATTGACTTCAGTCTCTGCATCCTCCCATCTTCTCATTTTCTTCAGTTTCTGCATTCTCCCATTTTCTCATTGACTACAGTCTCTGTATCCACCCATCTTCTCCTCAACTTCAGTTTCTGCATCCACCAATCTTCTCATTGATTTCAGTTGCTGCATCCACCCATCTTCTCATTGACTTCAGTCTGCATCCACCAATCTTCCCATCGACTTCAGTTTTTGCTTTCACCCATCTTCTCATCGACATCAGCTGCTGCATCTACCAATCCTCTCATTGACTTCAGTCTCAGCATCCACCCTTCTTCTCATTTACTTCAGTCTCTGCATGCACGCATCTTCTCATAGAATTCAGTTGCTGCATCCACCCATCTTCTAATCGATACCAGTTGCTGCATCCACCCCTCCTTTCATTGACTTCAGTCTTTGCATCCACCCATCTTCTCATTGACTTCAGTCTCTGCATGCACCCATCTTCTCATAGATTCAGTTGCTGCATCCACCCATCTTCTCATCGACTTCTGTTTCTGCAACCACCCATCTTCTCATCGACTTCAGATGCTGCATCCACCCATCTTCTCATCGACTTCAGTTTCTGCATCCACCTATCTTCTCATTGACTTCAGTTTCTGCATCCACCCATCTTCTCATCGACTTCAGTTTCTGCATCCTCCCATGATCTCATCGACACCAGTTGCTGCATCTACCCATTTTCTCATTGACTTCAGTCTCTGCATCCACCCATCTTCTCGTTGACTTCAGTCTCTGCATGCACCCATCTTCTCACAGACTTCAGTCTCTGCAAGCACGCATCTTCTCGTAGACTTCAGTTGCTGCATCCGCCCATCTTCTCATCGACACCAGTTGCTGCATACACCCATCTTCTCATTGACTTCAGTTTCTGCATCCACACATTTTCTCATCGACTTCAGTTGCTGCGTCCACCCATCTTCTCATCGACTTCAGTTTCTGCATCCACCCATCGTCTCATCGACACTAGTTACTGCATCTACCCATCTTCTCGTCAACTTCAGTTTCTGCATCCACCCATCTTCTCTTTAACTTCAGTTGCTGCATCCACCCATCGTCTCTTCGACGTCAGTGACTGTATCCACCCATCTTCTCATCGACACCAGTTGCTGCATCTACCCATCTTCTCATCGACTTGAGTTTCTGCATCCACCCATCTTCTCATTGACTTCTGTCTCTGCATCCAACCATCTTCTCATTGATTTCAATTTCTGCATCCACCGATCTTCTCATCGACTTCAGTTGCTGCATCCACCCATATTCTCATTGACATCAGTTGCTGCATCCACCCATCTTCTCATTGACTTCAGTCTGCATCCACCAATCTTCTCATCAACTTCTGTATCTGCATCCACCCATCTTCTCATTGATTTCAGTCCCTGCATGCACCCATCTTCTCATAGACTTCAGATGCTGCCTCCACCCATCTTCTCATTGACACCAGTTGCTGCATCCACTCATATTCTCATTGACTTCAGTCTCTGCATCCACCCATCTTCTCATTGACTTCAGTCTCTGCATGCACCCATCTTCTCATAGATTTCACTCTCTGCATCCACTCATCTTCTCATTGACTTCAGTTTCTGCATCCACCCATTTTCTCGACTTCAGTTGCTGCATCCACCCATCCTCTCATCGACTTCAGTTTCTGCATCCACCCATCTTCTCATCGACACCAGTTGCTGCATCTACACCAGTTGCTGCATCTACCCATCTTCTCATTGATTTCAGTCTCTGCATCGACCCACCTTCTCATTGACATCAGTTGCTGCATGCACCCATCTTCTCATCGACTTCAGTTGCTGCATCCACCCATCTTCTCATCGACGTCAGTGAACGTATCCACCCAACTTCTCATCGACACCAGTTGCTGCATCTACCCATCTTCTCATCGGCTTGAGTTTCTGCATCCACCCATCTTCTCATTGACTTCAGTCTCTGCATGCACCCATCTTCTCATAGACTTCACTCTCTGCATCCACTCATCTTCTCATTGACTTCAGTTTCTGCACCCACCCATCTTCTCATCGACACCAATTGCTGCATCTACCCATCTTCTCATTGACTTCAGTCTCTGCATCAAACCACCTTCTCATTGACTTCAGTTGCTGCTTCCACCCATCTTCTCATTGACTTCAGTTGCTGCATCCAACCATCTTCTCATACACTTCAGTCTCTGCATGCACCCATCTTCTCATCGACTTCAGTTGCTGCATCCACCCATCTTCTCATTGACTTCAGATTCTGCTTTCACCCATCTTCTCATCGACTTCAGTCTCTGCATCCACCCATCTTCTCATCGACATCAGTTTCAGTATCCACCCATCTTCTCATCGACTTCCGTTGCTGCATCCACACATCTTCTCATCGCCTTCAGTTTCTACACCCACCCATCTTCTCATCGACACCAGTTGCTGCATCTACCCATCTTCTCATTGACTTCAGTCTCTGCATCCACCCACCTTCTCTTGAATTCAGTTGTTGCATCCACCCATCTTCTCATTGACTTTAGTGACTATATCCACCCATCTTCTCATTGACTTCAGTTTCTGCATCCACCCATCTTCTCATCGACTTCAGTCTGTGCATCCATCCATCTTCTCATGGACTTCAGTCTCTGCATCCACCCATCTTCTCATTGACATCAGTTGCTGCATGCACCCATCTTCTCATCGACTTCAGTTTCTGCATCCTCCCATCTTCTCATCGACCTCAGTTTCTGCATCCACCCATCTTCTCATCGACACCAGTCCCTGCATTCACCCATCTTCTCATCGACTTCAGTGACTGTATCCACCAATCTTCTGATCGACACCAGTTGCTGCATCTACCCATCTTCTGATCGACTTCAGTTGCTGCATCCACCCATCTTCTCATCGACGTCAGTGAACGTATCCACCCAACTTCTCATCGACACCAGTTGCTGCATCTACCCATCTTCTCATCGGCTTGAGTTTCTGCATCCACCCATCTTCTCTTTGACTTCAGTCTCTGCATGCACCCATCTTCTCATAGACTTCACTCTCTGCATCCACTCATCTTCTCATTGACTTCAGTTTCTGCACCCACCCATCTTCTCATCGACACCAATTGCTGCATCTACCCATCTTCTCATTGACTTCAGTCTCTGCATCAACCCACCTTCTCATTGACTTCAGTTGCTGCTTCCACCCATCTTCTCATTGACTTCAGTTGCTGCATCCAACCATCTTCTCATACACTTCAGTCTCTGCATGCACCCATCTTCTCATCGACTTCAGTTGCTGCATCCACCCATCTTCTCATTGACTTCAGATTCTGCTTTCACCCATCTTCTCATCGACTTCAGTCTCTGCATCCACCCATCTTCTCATCGACATCAGTTTCAGTATCCACCCATCTTCTCATCGACTTCCGTTGCTGCATCCACACATCTTCTCATCGCCTTCAGTTTCTACACCCACCCATCTTCTCATCGACACCAGTTGCTGCATCTACCCATCTTCTCATTGACTTCAGTCTCTGCATCCACCCACCTTCTCATTGAATTCAGTTGTTGCATCCACCCATCTTCTCATTGACTTTAGTGACTATATCCACCCATCTTCTCATTGACTTCAGTTTCTGCATCCACCCATCTTCTCATCGACTTCAGTCTGTGCATCCATCCATCTTCTCATGGACTTCAGTCTCTGCATCCACCCATCTTCTCATTGACATCAGTTGCTGCATGCACCCATCTTCTCATCGACTTCAGTTTCTGCATCCTCCCATCTTCTCATCGACCTCAGTTTCTGCATCCACCCATCTTCTCATCGACACCAGTCCCTGCATTCACCCATCTTCTCATCGACTTCAGTGAGTGTATCCACCAATCTTCTGATCGACACCAGTTGCTGCATCTACCCATCTTCTGATCGACTTCAGTTTCAGGATCCACCCATCTTCTCATTGACTCAAGTTTCTGCATCGACCCATCTTCTCATCGGCTTCACTTTCTGCATCCACACATCTTCTCAACGACTTCAGTTGCTGCATCAAACCATCTTCTCTTTCACTTCAGCCTCTGCATCCACCCATCTTCTCAATGATTTCAGTCTCTGCATGCACCCATCTTCTCAGAGACTTCAGATGCTGCATCCACCCATGTTTTCATCGACTTCAGTTGCTGCATCCACCCATCTTCTCTTTCAGTTTCTGCATCCACCCATCTTCTGATCGACACCAGTTACTGCATCTACCCATCTTCTCATTGACTTCAGTTTCTGCATTCACCCATTTTCTCATTGACTTCAGTCTCTGCATCCACCCAAGTTCTCCTCAACTTCAGTTTCTGCATCCACCCATCTTCTCATGGACTTCGGTCTCTGCATCCACCCATCTTCTCTTTGACTTCTGTTGCCTGCATCCACCCATCTTCTCATTGACTTCAGTTTCTGCATCCACCCATCATCTCATCGACTTAGGTTTCTGCATCCACCCATCTTCTCACTGACATCAGTTGCTGTATCGACCCATCTTCTCATTGACTTCAGTTTCTGCATCCACCCACCTTCTCATCGACTTCAGTTTCTGCATCCACCCATCTTCTCATTGACCTCAGTCTCTGCATCCACCCATCTTCTCACTGACATCAGTTGCTGTATCGACCCATCTTCTCATTGACTTCAGTTTCTGCATCCACCCACCTTCTCATTGACTTCAGTTTCTGCATCCGCCCATCTTCTCATCGACACCAGATGCTGCATCTACCCATGTTCTCATTGACTTCAGTCTCTGCATCCACCCATCTTCTCATTGATTTCAGTCTCTGCATGCACCCATCTTCTCATAGACTGCAGTTGCTGCATCCACCCATCTTCTCATCGACACCAGTTGCTGCATCCACCCATCTTCTCATTGACTTCAGTCTCTGCATGCACCCATCGTCTCATAGACTTCATTTGCTGCATCCACCCATCTTCTCATCGACACCAGTTGCTGCATCCACCCATCTTCTCATTGACTTCAGTTTCTGCATCCACACATTTTCTCATCGACTTCAGTTGCGGCCTCCACCCATCTTCTTATCGACTTCAGATTCTGCTTCCACCCATCTTCTCATTGACTTCAGTCTGTATCCACCAATCTTCTCATCGACTTCAGTTTCTGCTTTCACCCATCTTCTCATTGACACCAGCTGCTGCATCTACCCATCCTCTCATTGACTTCAGTCTCAGCATCCACCCTTCTTCTCATTTACTTCAGTCTCTGCATGCACGCATCTTCTCATAGAATTCAGTTGCTGCATTCACCCCTCCTTTCATTGACTTCAGTCTTTGCATCCACCCATCTTCTCATTGACTTCAGTCTCTGCATGCACCCATCTTCTCATAGACTTCAGTTGCTGCATCCACCCCTCTTCTCATCGACTTCAGTTTCTGCATCCACCCATCTTCTCATCGACTTCAAATGCTGCATCCAGCCATCTTCTCATCGACTTCAGTTTCTGCATCCACCTATCTTCTCATTGACTTCAGTTTCTGCATCCACCCATCTTCTCATCGACTTCAGTTTCTCAATCCTCCCATGTTCTCATCGACACCAGTTGCTGCATCTACCCATTTTCTCATTGACTTCAGTCTGTGCATCCACCCATCTTCTCGTTGATTTCAGCCTCTGCATGCACCCATCTTCTCATAGACTTCAGTCTCTGCAAGCACCCATCTTCTCGTAGACATCAGTTGCTGCATCCGCCCATCTTCTCATCGACTCCAGTTGCTGCATACACCCATCTTCTCATCGACACTAGTTACTGCATCTACCCATCCTCCCATTGACTGCAGCGTCTGCATCCACCCATCTTCTCATTGACTTCAGTTTCTGCATTAACCCATTTTCTCATTGACTTCATTCTCCTCATCCACCCATCTTCTCCTCAACTTCAGTTTCTGCATCCACCCATCTTCTCTTGGACTTCAGTCTCTGCATCCACCCATCTTCCCATTGACTTTAGTTGCTGCATCCACCCCTCTTCTCATCGACTTCAGTTTCTGCATCCACCCATCTTCTCATCGACTTCAGTGACTGTATCCACCCATCTTCTCATTGACTTCAGTTTCTGCATCCACCCATCTTCTCTTTAACTTCAGTTGCTGCATCCACCCTTCTTCTCATCGACGTCAGTGACTGTATCCACCCATCTTCTCATCGACACCAGAAGCTGCATTCACCCATCTTCTCTTTGACTTCAGTCTCTGCATCCACCCATCTTCTCATCGACTTCAGTTTATGCATCCTCCCATCTTGTCATCGACTTCAGTTTCTGCATACACCCATCTTCTCATCGATTTCAGTGACTGTATCCACCCATCTTCTCATTGACTTCAGTTTCTGCATCCACCCATCTTCTCTTTAACTTCAGTTGATGCATCCACCCATCTTCTCATCGACGTCAGTGAACGTATCCACCCAACTTCTCATCGACACCAGTTGCTGCATCTACCCATCTTCTCATCGGCTTGAGTTTCTGCATCCACCCATCTTCTCATTGACTTCAGTCTCTGCATCCACCCATCTTCTCATTGACTTCAATTTCTGCATCCACCGATCTTCTCATCGACATCAGTTGCTGCATCCACCCATATTCTCATTGACATCAGTTGCTGCATCCACCCATCTTCTCATTGACTTCAGTCTGCATCCACCAATCTTCTCATCGACTTCAGTATCTGCATCCACCCATCTACTCATCGACACCTGGTACTGTATCTACCCATCTTCTCATTGACCTCAGCCTCTGCATCCACCCATCTTCTCATTGATTTCAGTCCCTGCATGCACCCATCTTCTCATAGACTTCAGATGCTGCCTCCACCCATCTTCTCATTGACACCAGTTGCTGCATCCACGCATCTTCTCATTGACTTCAGTCTCTGCATGCACCCATATTCTCATAGACTTCACTCTCTGCATCCACTCATCTTCTCATTGACTTCAGTTGCTGCATCCACCCATCTTCTCATCGACTTCAGTTTCTCTGCCCACCCATCTTCTCATCGACACCAGTTGCTGCATCTACCCATCTTCTCATTGACTTCAGTCTCTGCATCCACCCATCTTCTCATTGGCTTCAATTTCTGCATCCACCGATCTTCTCATCGACTTCAGTTGCTGCATCCACCCATATTCTCATTGACATCAGTTGCTGCATCCAACCATCTTCTCATTGACTTCAGTCTCTGCATCCACCCATCTTCTCATTGACTTCAGTCTGCATCCACCAATCTTCTCATCGACTTCAGTATCTTCTCATCGACACCTGTTGCTGTATCTACCCATCTTCTCATTGACTTCAGCCTCTGCATCCACCTATCTTCTCATTGATTTCAGTCCCTGCATGCACCCATCTTCTCATAGACTTCAGATGCTGCCTCCACCCATCTTCTCATTGACTTCAGTCTCTGCATCCACCCATCTTCTCATTGACTTCAGTCTCTGCATGCACCCATCTTCTCGTAGACTTCAGTTGCTGCATCCGCCCATCTTCTCATCGACACCATTTGCTGCATACACCCATCTTCTCATCGACACTAGTTACTGCATCTACCCATCTTCTCATTGACTTCAGCGTCTGCATCCACCCATCTTCTCATTGACTTCAGTTTCTGCATTAACCCATTTTCTCATTGACTTCATTCTCCTCATCCACCCATCTTCTCCTCAACTTCAGTTTCTGCATCCACCCATCTTCTCATGGACTTCAGTCTCTGCATCCACCCATCTTCCCATTGACTTTAGCTGCTGCATCCACCCCTCTTCTCATCGACTTCAGTTTCTGCATCCACCCATCTTCTCATCGACTTCAGTGACTGTATCCACCCATCTTCTCATTGACTTCAGTTTCTGCATCCACCCATCTTCTCTTTAACTTCAGTTGCTGCATCCACCCATCTTCTCATCGAAGTCAGTGACTGTATCCACCCATCTTCTCATCGACACCAGAAGCTGCATCCACCCATCTTCTCTTTGACTTCAGTCTCTGCATCCACCCATCTTCTCATCGACTTCAGTTTCTGCATCCTCCCATCTTGTCATCGACTTCAGTTTCTGCATACACCCATCTTCTCATCGATTTCAGTGACTGTATCCACCCATCTTCTCATTGACTTCAGTTTCTGCATCCACCCATCTTCTCTTTAACTTCAGTTGCTGCATCCACCCATCTTCTCATCGACGTCAGTGAACGTATCCACCCAACTTCTCATCGACACCAGTTGCTGCATCTACCCATCTTCTCATCGGCTTGAGTTTCTGCATCCACCCATCTTCTCATTGACTTCAGTCTCTGCATCCACCCATCTTCTCATTGACTTCAATTTCTGCATCCACCGATCTTCTCATCGACATCAGTTGCTGCATCCACCCATATTCTCATTGACATCAGTTGCTGCATCCACCCATCTTCTCATTGACTTCAGTCTGCATCCACCAATCTTCTCATCGACTTCAGTATCTGCATCCACCCATCTACTCATCGACACCTGGTACTGTATCTACCCATCTTCTCATTGACCTCAGCCTCTGCATCCACCCATCTTCTCATTGATTTCAGTCCCTGCATGCACCCATCTTCTCATAGACTTCAGATGCTGCCTCCACCCATCTTCTCATTGACACCAGTTGCTGCATCCACGCATCTTCTCATTGACTTCAGTCTCTGCATGCACCCATATTCTCATAGACTTCACTCTCTGCATCCACTCATCTTCTCATTGACTTCAGTTGCTGCATCCACCCATCTTCTCATCGACTTCAGTTTCTCTACCCACCCATCTTCTCATCGACACCAGTTGCTGCATCCAACCATCTTCTCATTGACTTCAGTCTCTGCATCCACCCATCTTCTCATTGACTTCAGTCTGCATCCACCAATCTTCTCATCGACTTCAGTATCTTCTCATCGACACCTGTTGCTGTATCTACCCATCTTCTCATTGACTTCAGCCTCTGCATCCACCTATCTTCTCATTGATTTCAGTCCCTGCATGCACCCATCTTCTCATAGACTTCAGATGCTGCCTCCACCCATCTTCTCATTGACTTCAGTCTCTGCATCCACCCATCTTCTCATTGACTTCAGTCTCTGCATGCACCCATCTTCTCGTAGACTTCAGTTGCTGCATCCGCCCATGTTCTCATCGACACCATTTGCTGCATACACCCATCTTCTCATCGACACTAGTTACTGCATCTACCCATCTTCTCATTGACTTCAGCGTCTGCATCCACCCATCTTCTCATTGACTTCAGTTTCTGCATTAACCCATTTTCTCATTGACTTCATTCTCCTCATCCACCCATCTTCTCCTCAACTTCAGTTTCTGCATCCACCCATCTTCTCATGGACTTCAGTCTCTGCATCCACCCATCTTCCCATTGACTTTAGCTGCTGCATCCACCCCTCTTCTCATCGACTTCAGTTTCTGCATCCACCCATCTTCTCATCGACTTCAGTGACTGTATCCACCCATCTTCTCATTGACTTCAGTTTCTGCATCCACCCATCTTCTCTTTAACTTTAGTTGCTGCATCCACCCATCTTCTCATCGACGTCAGTGACTGTATCCACCCATCTTCTCATCGACACCAGAAGCTGCATCCACCCATCTTCTCTTTGACTTCAGTCTCTGCATCCACCCATCTTCTCATCGACTTCAGTTTCTGCATCCTCCCATCTTGTCATCGACTTCAGTTTCTGCATACACCCATCTTCTCATCGATTTCAGTGACTGTATCCACCCATCTTCTCATTGACTTCAGTTTCTGCATCCACCCATCTTCTCATCGACGTCAGTGAATGTATCCACCAAACTTCTCATCGACGTCAGTGAATGTATCCACCAAACTTCTCATCGACACCAGTTGCTGCATCTACCCATCTTCTCATCGGCTTGAGTTTCTGCATCCACCCATCTTCTCATTGACTTCAGTCTCTGCATCCACCCATCTTCTCATTGACTTCAATTTCTGCATCCACCGATCTTCTCATCGACATCAGTTGCTGCATCCACCCATATTCTCATTGACATCAGTTGCTGCATCCACCCATCTTCTCATTGACTTCAGTCTGCATCCACCAATCTTCTCATCGACTTCAGTATCTGCATCCACCCATCTACTGATCGACACCTGTTACTGTATCTACCCATCTTCTCATTGACTTCAGCCTCTGCATCCACCCATCTTCTCATTGATTTCAGTCCCTGCATGCACCCATCTTCTCATAGACTTCAGATGCTGCCTCCACCCATCTTCTCATCGACTCCAGTTGCTGCATACGCCCATCTTCTCATCGACACTAGTTACTGCATCTACCCATCCTCCCATTGACTGCAGCGTCTGCATCCACCCATCTTCTCATTGACTTCAGTTTCTGCATTAACCCATTTTCTCATTGACTTCATTCTCCTCATCCACCCATCTTCTCCTCAACTTCAGTTTCTGCATCCACCCATCTTCTCTTGGACTTCAGTCTCTGCATCCACCCATCTTCCCATTGACTTTAGTTGCTGCATCCACCCCTCTTCTCATCGACTTCAGTTTCTGCATCCACCCATCTTCTCATCGACTTCAGTGACTGTATCCACCCATCTTCTCATTGACTTCAGTTTCTGCATCCACCCATCTTCTCTTTAACTTCAGTTGCTGCATCCACCCTTCTTCTCATCGACGTCAGTGACTGTATCCACCCATCTTCTCATCGACACCAGAAGCTGCATTCACCCATCTTCTCTTTGACTTCAGTCTCTGCATCCACCCATCTTCTCATCGACTTCAGTTTATGCATCCTCCCATCTTGTCATCGACTTCAGTTTCTGCATACACCCATCTTCTCATCGATTTCAGTGACTGTATCCACCCATCTTCTCATTGACTTCAGTTTCTGCATCCACCCATCTTCTCTTTAACTTCAGTTGCTGCATCCACCCATCTTCTCATCGACGTCAGTGAACGTATCCACCCAACTTCTCATCGACACCAGTTGCTGCATCTACCCATCTTCTCATCGGCTTGAGTTTCTGCATCCACCCATCTTCTCATTGACTTCAGTCTCTGCATCCACCCATCTTCTCATTGACTTCAATTTCTCCATCCACCGATCTTCTCATCGACATCAGTTGCTGCATCCACCCATATTCTCATTGACATCAGTTGCTGCATCCACCCATCTTCTCATTGACTTCAGTCTGCATCCACCAATCTTCTCATCGACTTCAGTATCTGCATCCACCCATCTACTCATCGACACCTGGTACTGTATCTACCCATCTTCTCATTGACCTCAGCCTCTGCAACCACCCATCTTCTCATTGATTTCAGTCCCTGCATGCACCCATCTTCTCATAGACTTCAGATGCTGCCTCCACCCATCTTCTCATTGACACCAGTTGCTGCATCCACGCATCTTCTCATTGACTTCAGTCTCTGCATGCACCCATATTCTCATAGACTTCACTCTCTGCATCCACTCATCTTCTCATTGACTTCAGTTGCTGCATCCACCCATCTTCTCATCGACTTCAGTTTCTCTGCCCACCCATCTTCTCATCGACACCAGTTGCTGCATCTACCCATCTTCTCATTGACTTCAGTCTCTGCATCCACCCATCTTCTCATTGACTTCAATTTCTGCATCCACCGATCTTCTCATCGACTTCAGTTGCTGCATCCACCCATATTCTCATTGACATCAGTTGCTGCATCCAACCATCTTCTCATTGACTTCAGTCTCTGCATCCACCCATCTTCTCATTGACTTCAGTCTGCATCCACCAATCTTCTCATCGACTTCAGTATCTTCTCATCGACACCTGTTGCTGTATCAAACCATCTTCTCAATGACTTCAGCCTCTGCATCCACCTATCTTCTCATTGATTTCAGTCCCTGCATGCACCCATCTTCTCATAGACTTCAGATGCTGCCTCCACCCATCTTCTCATTGACTTCAGTCTCTGCATCCACCCATCTTCTCATTGACTTCAGTCTCTGCATGCACCCATCTTCTCGTAGACTTCAGTTGCTGCATCCGCCCATCTTCTCATCGACACCATTTGCTGCATACACCCATCTTCTCATCGACACTAGTTACTGCATCTACCCATCTTCTCATTGACTTCAGCGTCTGCATCCACCCATCTTCTCATTGACTTCAGTTTCTGCATTAACCCATTTTCTCATTGACTTCATTCTCCTCATCCACCCATCTTCTCCTCAACTTCAGTTTCTGCATCCACCCATCTTCTCATGGACTTCAGTCTCTGCATCCACCCATCTTCCCATTGACTTTAGCTGCTGCATCCACCCCTCTTCTCATCGACTTCAGTTTCTGCATCCACCCATCTTCTCATCGACTTCAGTGACTGTATCCACCCATCTTCTCATTGACTTCAGTTTCTGCATCCACCCATCTTCTCTTTAACTTCAGTTGCTGCATCCACCCATCTTCTCATCGACGTCAGTGACTGTATCCACCCATCTTCTCATCGACACCAGAAGCTGCATCCACCCATCTTCTCTTTGACTTCAGTCTCTGCATCCACCCATCTTCTCATCGACTTCAGTTTCTGCATCCTCCCATCTTGTCATCGACTTCAGTTTCTGCATACACCCATCTTCTCATCGATTTCAGTGACTGTATCCACCCATCTTCTCATTGACTTCAGTTTCTGCATCCACCCATCTTCTCATCGACGTCAGTGAATGTATCCACCAAACTTCTCATCGACGTCAGTGAATGTATCCACCAAACTTCTCATCGACACCAGTTGCTGCATCTACCCATCTTCTCATCGGCTTGAGTTTCTGCATCCACCCATCTTCTCATTGACTTCAGTCTCTGCATCCACCCATCTTCTCATTGACTTCAATTTCTGCATCCACCGATCTTCTCATCGACATCAGTTGCTGCATCCACCCATATTCTCATTGACATCAGTTGCTGCATCCACCCATCTTCTCATTGACTTCAGTCTGCATCCACCAATCTTCTCATCGACTTCAGTATCTGCATCCACCCATCTACTGATCGACACCTGTTACTGTATCTACCCATCTTCTCATTGACTTCAGCCTCTGCATCCACCCATCTTCTCATTGATTTCAGTCCCTGCATGCACCCATCTTCTCATAGACTTCAGATGCTGCCTCCACCCATCTTCTCATTGACACCAGTTGCTGCATCCACGCATATTCTCATTGACTTCAGTCTCTGCATCCACCCATCTTTTCATTGACTTCAGTCTCTGTATGCACCCATCTTCTCATAGACTTCACTCTCTGCATCCACTCATCTTCTCATTGACTTCAGTTGCTGCATCCACCCATCTTCTCATCGACTTCAGTTTCTCTACCCACCCATCTTCTCATCGACACAAGTTGCTGCATCTACCCATCTTCTCATTGACTTCACTCTCTGCATCCACTCATCTTCTCATTGACTTCAGTTTGTGCATCCACCCATTTTCTCGACTTCAGTCTCTGCATCCACCCATCTTCTCATCGACTTCAGTTTCTGCACCCACCCATCTTCTCGTCGACACCAATTGCTGCATCTACATATCTTCTCTTTGACTTCAGTCTCTGCATCAACCCACCTTCTCATTGACTTCAGTTGCTGCTTCCACCCATCTTCTCATTGACTTCAGTTGCTGCATCCAACCATCTTCTCATACACTTCAGTCTCTGCATGCACCCATCTTCTCATCGACTTCAGATGCTGCAACCACCCATCTTCTCATTGACTTCAGATTCTGCTTTCACCCATCTTCTCATCGACTTCAGTTTCTGCATCCACCCATCTTCTCATCGACATCAGTTTCAGCATCCACCCATCTTCTCATCGACTTCCGTTGCTGCATCCACACATCTTCTCATCGCCTTCAGTTTCTACCCCCACCCATCTTCTCATCGACACAGGTTGCTGCATCTACCCATCTTCTCATTGACTTCTGTCTCTGCATCCACCCACCTTCTCATTGAATTCATTTGCTGCATCCACCCATCTTCTCATTGACTTTAGTGACTATATCCACCCATCTTCTCATTGACTTCAGTCTCTGCATCCATCCATCTTCTCATGGACTTCAGTCTCTGCATCCACCCACCTTCTCATTGAATTCAGTTGCTGCATCCACCCATCTTCTCATTGACTTTAGTGACTATATCCACCCATCTTCTCATTGTCTTCAGTTTCTGCATCCACCCATCTTCTCATCGACTTCAGTCTCTGCATCCATCCATCTTCTCATGGACTTCAGTCTCTGCATCCACCCATCTTGTCATTGACATCAGTTGCTGCATGCACCCATATTCTCATCGACATCAGTTTCTGCATCCTCCCATCTTCTCATCGACACCAGTCTCTGCATTCACACATCTTCTCATCGACACCAGTCTCTGCATTCACCCATCTTCTCATCGACTTCAGTGACTGTATCCACCAATCTTCTGATCGACACCAGTTGCTGCATCTACCCATCTTCTCATCGACTTCAGTTTCAGCATCCACCCATCTTCTCATTGACTCAAGTTTCTGCATCGACCCATCTTCTCATCGGCTTTACTTTCTGCATCCACACATCTTCTCAACGACTTCAGTTGCTGCATCAAACCTTCTTCTCATTGACTTCAGCCTCTGCATCCACCCATCTGCTCAATGATTTCAGTCTATGCATGCACCCATCTTCTCAGAGACTTCAGATGCTGCATCCACCCATCTTCTCTTCGACTTCAGTTGCTGCATCCACCCATCTTCTCTTTCAGTTTGTGCATCCACCCATCTTCTGATCGACACCAGTTACTGCATCAACCCATCTTCTCATTGACTTCAGTTTCTGCATTCACCCATTTTCTCATTGACTTCAGTCTCTGCATCCACCCATCTTCTCGTTGACTTCAGTCTCTGCATGCACCCATCTTCTCATAGACTTCAGTCTCTGCAAGCACCCATCTTCTCGTAGACTTCAGTTGCTGCATCCGCCCATCTTCTCATCGACACCAGTTGCTGCATACACCCATCTTCTCATTGACTTCAGTTTCTGCATCCACACATTTTCTCATCGACTTCAGTTGCTGCGTCCACCCATCTTCTCATCGACTTCAGTTTCTGCATCCACCCATCGTCTCATCGACACTAGTTACTGCATCTACCCATCTTCTCATTGACTTCAGCGTCTGCATCCACCCATCTTCTCATTGACTTCATTTTCTGCATTCACCCATTTTCTCATTGTCTTCATTCTCCTCATCCACCCATCTTCTCCTCAACTTCAGTTGCTGCATCCACCCCTCTTCTCATCGACTTCAGTTTCTGCATCCACCCATCTTCTCATCGGCTTCAGTGACTGTATCCACCCATCTTCTCATTGACTTCAGTTTCTGCATCCACCCATCTTCTCTTTAACTTCAGTTGCTGCATCCACCCATCTTCTCATCGACGTCAGTGACTGTATCCACCCATCTTCTCATCGACACCAGAAGCTGCATCCACCCATCTTCTCTTTGACTTCAGTCTCTGCATCCACCCATCTTCTCATCGACTTCAGTTTCTGCATCCTCCCATCTTGTCATCGACTTCAGTTTCTGCATACACCCATCTTCTCATCGACACCATCTGCTGCATCTACCCATCTTCTGATCGACTTCAGTTTCTGCATCCACCCATCTTCTCATCGATTTCAGTGACTGTATCAACCCATCTTCTCTTCGACACCAGTTGTTGCATCCACCCATCTTCTCATTGACTTCAGCTGCTGCATCCACCCATCTTCTCATCGACTTCAGTTTCTGCATCCACCCATCTTCTCATCGACTTCAGTTTCTGCATCCTTCCAGCTTCTCATCGACTTCAGTTTCTGCATCCACCCATCTTCTCAGCGACCTCAGTCTCTGCATCCACCCATCTTCTCATTGACTTTAGTGACTATATCCACCCATCTTCTCATTGACTTCAGTTTCTGCATCCACCCATCTTCTCATCGACTTCAGTCTCTGCATCCACCCATCTTCTCATGGACTTCAGTCTCTGCATCCACCCATCTTCTCATTGACATCAGTGACTGTATCCACCCACCTTCTCATTGACTTCAGTTTCTGCATCCACCCATCTTCTCTTTAACTTCAGTTGCTGCATACACCCATCTTCTCATTGACATCAGTTTCTGCATCCACACATTTTCTCATCGACTTCAGTTGCTGCGTCCACCCATCTTCTCATCGACTTCAGTTTCTGCATCCACCCATCTTCTCATCGGCTTCAGTGACTGTATCCACCCATCTTCTCATTGACTTCAGTTTCTGCATCCACCCATCTTCTCTTTAACTTCAGTTGCTGCATCCACCCATCTTCTCATCGACGTCAGTGACTGTATCCACCCATCTTCTCATCGACACCAGAAGCTGCATCCACCCATCTTCTCTTTGACTTCAGTCTCTGCATCCACCCATCTTCTCATCGACTTCAGTTTCTGCATCCTCCCATCTTGTCATCGACTTCAGTTTCTGCATACACCCATCTCCTCATCGACACCATCTGCTGCATCTACCCATCTTCTGATCGACTTCAGTTTCTGCATCCACCCATCTTCTCATCGATTTCAGTGACTGTATCAACCCATCTTCTCATCGACACCAGTTGTTGCATCCACCCATCTTCTCATTGACTTCAGCTGCTGCATCCACCCATCTTCTCATCGACTTCAGTTTCTGCATCCACCCATCTTCTCATCGACTTCAGCTTCTACATCCACCCATCTTCTCATTGACATCATTTGCTGCATCCATCCATCTTCTCATTGACTTCAGTTTCTGCATCCACCCATCTTCTCAGCGACTTCAGTCTCTGCATCCACCCATCTTCTCATTGACTTTAGTGACTATATCCACCCATATTCTCATTGACATCAGTTTCTGCATCCACCCATCTTCTCATCGATTTCAGTCTCTGCATCCACCCATCTTCTCATGGACTTCAGTCTCTGCATCCACCCAGCTTCTCATTGACATCAGTGACTGTATCCACCCACCTTCTCATTGACTTCAGTTTCTGCATCCACCCATCTTCTCTTTAACTTCAGTTGCTGCATCCACCCATCTTCTCATCGACTTCAGTGACTGTATCCACCCATCTTCTCATCGACACCAGTTGCTGCATCCACCCATCTTCTCATTGACTTCAGTCTCTACATCCACGCATCTTCTCATCAACTTAGGTTTCTGCATCCACCCATCTTCTCACTAACATCAGTTGCTGCATCGACCCATCTTCTCATTGACTTCAGTTTCTGCATCCACCCACCTTCTCATCGACTTCAGTTTCTGCATCCACCCATCTTCTCATTGACCTCTGTCTCTGCATCCACGCATCTTCTCACTGACATCAGTTGCTGCATCGACCCATCTTCTCATCGACTTCAGTTTCTGCATCCTCCCACCTTCTCATTGACTTCAGTTTCTGCATCCACCCATCTTCTCATCGACACCAGTTGCTGCATCTACCCATCTTCTCATTGACTTCAGTTTCTGCATCCACCCATCTTCTCATTGATTTCAGTCTTTGCATGCACCCATCTTCTCATAGACTGCAGTTGCTGCATCCACCCATCATCTCATCGACAACAGTTGCTGCATCCACCCATCTTCTCATTGACTTCAGTCTCTGCATGCACCCATCTTCTCATAGACTTCAGTTGCTGCATCCACCCATCTTCTCATCGACACAAGTTGCTGCTTCCACCCATCTTCTCATTGACTTCAGTTTCTGCATCCACACATTTTCTCATCGACTTCAGTTGCGGCCTCCACCCATCTTCTCATCGACTTCAGTTTCTGCTTCCACCCATCTTCTCATCGACACCAGTTATTGCATATACCCATCTTCTCATTGACTTCCGTCTCTGCATCCACCCATCTTCTCATTTACTTCAGTTTCTGCATTCTCCAATTTTCTCATTAACTACAGTGTCTGCATCCACCCATCTTCTCATCAACTTCAGTTTCTGAATCCAAATAGCTTCTCATTGATTTCAGTTGCTGCATCCGCCCATCTTCTCATTGACTTCAGTCTGCATCCACCAATCAGCTCATCGACTTCAGTTTCTGCTTTCACCCATCTTCTCATCGACACCAGCTGCTGCATCTGCCCATCCTCTCATTGACTTCAGTCTCAGCATCCACCCTTCTTCTCATTTACTTCAGTCTCTGCATGGACGCATCTTCCCATTGACTTTAGTTGCTGCATCCACCCATCTTCTCATTGATTTCAGTCTCTGCATGCACCCATCTTCTCATAGAGTGCAGATGCTGCATCCACCCATCTTCTCATCGACACAAGTTGCTGCATCCACCCATCTTCTCATTGACTTCTGTCTCTACATGCACCCATCTTCTCATAGACTTCAGTTGCTGCATCCACCCATCTTCTCATCGACACCAGTTGCTGCATCCACCCATCTTCTCATTGACTTCAGTTTCTGCATCCACACATTTTCTCATCGAATTCAGTTGCGGCCTCCACCCATCTTGTCATCGACTTCAGTTTCTGCTTCCACCCATCTTCTCATCGACACCAGTTACTGCATATGCCCATCTTCTCATTGAGTTCAGTCTCTGCATCCACCCATCGTCTCATTTACTTCAGTTTCTGCATTCTCCCATTTTCTCATTGACTACAGTCTCTGCATCCACCCATCTTCTCCTCAACTTCAGTTTCTGCATCCACCCATCTTCTAATTGATTTCAGTTGCTGCATCCACCCATCTTCTCATTGACTTCAGTCTGCATCCACCAATCTTCTCATCGACTTCAGTTTCTGCTTTCACCCATCTTCTCATCGAAACCAGCTGCTGCATCTACCCATCCTCTCATTGACTTCAGTCTCAGCATCCACCCGTCTTCTCATTTACTTCAGTCTCTGCATGCACGCATCTTCTCATAGAATTCAGTTGCTGCATCCACCCATCTTGTCATCGATACCAGTTGCTGCATCCACCCCTACTTTCATTGACTTCAGTCTTTGCATCCTCCCATCTTCTCATTGACTTCAGTCTCTGCATGCACCCATCTTCTCATAGACTTCAGTTGCTGCATCCACCCATCTTCTCATCGACTTCAGTTTCTGCATCCACCCATCTTCTCCTCGACTTCAGATGCTGCAACCACCCATCTTCTCATCGACTTCAGTTTCTGCATCCACCTATCTTCTCATTGACTTCAGTTTCTGCATCCACCCATCTTCTCTTCGACTTCAGTTTCTGCATCCTCCCATGTTCTCATCGACACCAGTTGCTGCATCTACCCATTTTCTCATTGACTTCAGTCTCTGCATCCACCCATCTTCTAGTTGACTTCAGTCTCTGCATGCACCCATCTTCTCATAGACTTCAGTCTCTGCAAGCACCCATCTTCTCGTAGACTTCAGTTGCTGCATCCGCCCATCTTCACATTGACTTCAGTTTCTGCATCCACACATTTTCTCATCGACTTCAGGTGCTGCGTCCACCCATCTTCTCATCGACTTCAGTTTCTGTATCCACCCATCGTCTCATCGACACTAGTTACTGCATCTACCCATCTTCTCATTGACTTCAGCGTCTGCATCCACCCATCTTCTCATTGACTTCAGTTTCTGCATTCACCCATTTTCTCATTGACTTCATTCACCTCATCCACCCATCTTCTCCTCAACTTCAGTTTCTGCATCCACCCATCTTCTCATGGACTTCAGTCTCTGCATCCACCCATCTTCCCATTGACATTAGTTGCTGCATCCACCCCTCTTCTCATCGACTTCAGTTTCTGCATCCACCCATCTTCTCATCGACTTCAGTGTCTGTATCCACCCATCTTCTCATTGACTTCAGTTTCTGCATCCACCCATCTTCTCTTTAACTTCAGTTGCTGCATCCACCCATCTTCTCATCGACGTCAGTGACTGTATCCACCCAACTTCTCATCGACACCAGTTGCTGCATCTACCCATCTTCTCATCGACTTGAGTTTCTGCATCCACCCATCTTCTCATTGACTTCAGTCTCTGCATCCACCCATCTTCTCATTGACTTCAATTTCTGCATCCACCTATCTTCTCATCGACTTCAGTTGCTGCATCCACCCATATTCTCATTGATATCAGTTGCTGCATCCAACCATCTTCTCATTGACTTCAGTCTCTGCATCCACCCATCTTCTCATCGACTTCAGTATCTGCATCCACCCATCTTCTCATCGACACCTGTTACTGTATCTACCCATCTTCTCATTGACTTCAGCCTCTGCATCCACTCATCTTCTCATTGACTTCAGTCTCTGCATGCACCCATCTTCTCATAGACTTCAGTTGCTGCATCAACCCATCTTCTCATGACTTCAGTTTCTGCATCCACCCATTTTCTCGACTTCAGTTGCTGCATCCACCCATCTTGTCATCGACTTCAGTTTCTGCACCCACCCAGCTTCTCATCGACACCAGTTGCTGCATCTACCTTCTTCTCATTGACTTCAGTCTCTGCATCGACCCACCTTTTCATTGACTTCAGTTGCTGCATGCACCCATCTTCTCATCGACTTCAGTTGCTGCATCCACCCATCTTCTCATTGACTTCAGATTCTGCTTTCAGCCATCTTTTCATTGACTTCAGTCTCTGCATCCACCCATCTTCTCATCGACATCAGTTTCAGCATCCACCCATCTTCTCATCGACACCAGTTACTGCATATACCCATCTTCTTATTGACTTCAGTTTCTGCATTCTCCCATTTTCTCATTCATTACTGTCTCTGCATCCACCCATCTTCTCCTCAACTTCAGTTTCTGCATCCACCCATCTTCTCATTATTTTCAGTTGCTGCATCCACCCATCTTCTCATTGACTTCAGTCTGCATCCACCAATCTTCTCATCGACTTCAGTTTCTGCTTTCACCCATCTTCTCATCGACACCAGCTGCTGCATCTACCCATCCTCTCATTGACTTCAGTCTCAGCATCCACCCTTCTTCTCATTTACTTCAGTCTCTGCATGCACGCATCTTCTCACAGAATTCAGTTGCTGCATCCACCCATCTTCTCATCGATACCAGTTGCTGCATCCACCCCTCCTTTCATTGACTTCAGTCTTTGCATCCACCCATCTTCTCATTGACTTCAGTCTCTGCATGCACCCATCTTCTCATCGACTTCAGTTTCTGCATCCACCCATCTTCTCATCGACTTCAGATGCTGCATCCAGCCATCTTCTCATCGACTTCAGTTTCTGCATCCACCTATCTTCTCATTGACTTCAGTTTCTGCATCCACCCATCTTCTCATCGACTTCAGTTTCTGCATCCTCCCATGTTCTCATCGATACCAGTTGCTGCATCTACCCATTTTCTCATTGACTTCAGTCTCTGCATCCACCCATCTTCTCGTTGACTTCTGTCTCTGCATGCACCCATCTTCTCATAGACTTCAGTCTCTGCAAGCAACCATCTTCTCGTAGACTTCAGTTGCTGCATCCGCCCATCTTCACATCGACACCAGTTGCTGCATACACCCATCTTCTCATTGACTTCAGTTTCTGCATCCACACATTTTCTCATCGACTTCAGTTGCTGCGTCCACCCATCTTCTCATCGACTTCAGTTTCTCCATCCACCCATCGTCTCATCGACACTAGTTACTGCATCTACCCATCTTCTCATTGACTTCAGCGTCTGCATCCACACATCTTCTCATTGACTTCAGTTTCTGCATTCACCCATTTTCTCATTGACTTCATTCTCCTCATCCACCCATCTTAGCCTCAACTTCAGTTTCTGCATCCACCCATCTTCTCATGGACTTCAGTCTCTGCATCCACCCATCTTCCCATTGACATTAGTTGCTGCATCCACCCCTCCTGTCATCGACTTCAGTTTCTGCATCCACCCATCTTCTCATCGACTTCAGTGACTGTATCCACCCATCTTCTCATTGACTTCAGTTTCTGCATCCACCCATCTTCTCTTCAACTTCAGTTGCTGCATCCACCCATCTTCTCATCGACGTCAGTGACTGTATCCACCCAACTTCTCATCGACACCAGTTGCTGCATCTACCCATCTTCTCATCGACTTGAGTTTCTGCATCCACCCATCTTCTCATCGACACCAGTTGCTGCATCTACCCACCTTCTCATTGACTTCAGTCTCTGCATCCACCCATCTTCTCAATGACTTCAATTTCTGCATCCACCGATCTTCTCATCGACTTCAGTTGCTGCATCCACCCATCTTCTCATTGACTTCAGATTCTGCTTTCAGCCATCTTTTCATCGACTTCAGTCTCTGCATCCACCCATCTTCTCATCGACATCAGTTTCAGCATCCACCCATCTTCTCATCGACTTCCGTTGCTGCATCCGCACATCTTCTCATCGCCTTCTGTTTCTACACCCACCCATCTTCTCATCGACACCAGTTGCTGCATCTACCCATCTTCTCATTGACTTCAGTCTCTGCATCCACCCACCTTCTCATTGAGTTCAGTTGCTGCATCCACCCATCTTCTCATTGACTTTAGTGACTATATCCACCCATCTTCTCATTGACTTCAGTTTCTGCATCCACCCATCTTCTCATCGACTTCAGTCTGTGCATCCATCCATCTTCTCATGGACTTCTGTCTCTGCATCCACCCATCTTCTCATTGACATTAGTTGCTGCATGCACCCATCTTCTCATCGACTTCAGTTTCTGCATCCTCCCATCTTCTCATCGACCTCAGTTTCTGCATCCACCCATCTTCTCATCGACACCAGTCTCTCCATTCACCCATCTTCTCATCGACTTCAGTTACTGTATCCACAATTCTTCTGATCGACACCAGTTGCTTCACCTTCCCATCTTGTCATCGACTTCAGTTTCAGCATCCACCCATCTTCTCATTGACTCAAGTTTCTGCATCGACCCATCTTCTCATCGGCTTCACTTTCTGCATCCACACATCTTCTCAACGACTTCAGTTGCTGCATCAAACCATCTTCTCATTGACTCAGCCTCTTTATCCACCCATCTTCTCATTGATTTCAGTCTCTGCATGCACCCATCTTCTCAGAGACTTCAGATGCTGCATCCACCCATCTTCTCATCGACTTCAGTTGCTGCATCCACCCATCTTCTCTTTCAGTTTCTGCATCCACCCATCTTCTGATCGACACCAGTTACTGCATCTACCCATCTTCTCATTGACTTCAGTCTCTGCATCCTCCCATCTTCTCATTGAGTTCAGTTTTTGCATCCACCCATTTTCTCTTTGACTTCAGTTGCCTGCATCCACCCATCTTCTCATCGACTTCAGTTTCTGCATCCACCCATCTTCTCATCGACTTCAGTGACTGTATCCACCCACCTTCTCATTGACTTCAGTTTCTGCATCCACCCATCTTCTCTTTAACTTCAGTTGCTGCATCCACCCATCTTCTCATCGACTTCAGTGACTGTATCCACCCATCTTCTCACTGACATCAGTTGCTGCATCGACCCATCTTCTCATTGACTTCAGTTTCTGCATCCACCCACCTTCTCATCGACTTAAGTTTCTGCATCCACCCATCTTCTCATTGACCTCAGTCTCTGCATCCACCCATCTTCTCACTGACATCAGTTTCTGCATCCACCCATCTTCTCATTGACTTCAGTTTCTGCATCCACCCATCTTCTCATTGACTTCAATTTCTGCATCCACCTATCTTCTCATCGACTTCAGTTGCTGCATCCACCCATATTCTCATTGATATCAGTTGCTGCATCCAACCATCTTCTCATTGACTTCAGTCTCTGCATCCACCCATCTTCTCATCGACTTCAGTATCTGCATCCACCCATCTTCTCATCGACACCTGTTACTGTATCTACCCATCTTCTCATTGACTTCAGCCTCTGCATCCACTCATCTTCTCATTGATTTCAGTCTCTGCATGCACCCATCTTCTCATAGACTGCAGATGCTGCATCCACCCATCTTCTCATCGACATGAGTTGCTGCATCCACCCATCTTCTCATTGACTTCAGTCTCTGCATGCACCCATCTTCTCATAGACTTCAGTTGCTTCATCAACCCATCTTCTCATGACTTCAGTTTCTGCATCCACCCATTTTCTCGACTTCAGTTGCTGCATCCACCCATCTTGTCATCGACTTCAGTTTCTGCACCCACCCAGCTTCTCATCGACACCAGTTGCTGCATCTACCCATCTTCTCATTGACTTCAGTCTCTGCATCGACCCACCTTTTCATTGACTTCAGTTGCTGCATGCACCCATCTTCTCATCGACTTCAGTTGCTGCATCCACCCATCTTCTCATTGACTTTAGATTCTGCTTTCAGCCATCTTTTCATCGACTTCAGTCTCTGCATCCACCCATCTTCTCATCGACATCAGTTTCAGCATCCACCCATCTTCTCATCGACACCAGTTACTGCATATACCCATCTTCTTATTGACTTCAGTTTCTGCATTCTCCCATTTTCTCATTCATTACTGTCTCTGCATCCACCCATCTTCTCCTCAACTTCAGTTTCTGCATCCACCCATCTTCTCATTATTTTCAGTTGCTGCATCCACCCATCTTCTCATTGACTTCAGTCTGCATCCACCAATCTTCTCATCGACTTCAGTTTCTGCTTTCACCCATCTTCTCATCGACACCAGCTGCTGCATCTACCCATCCTCTCATTGACTTCAGTCTCAGCATCCACCCTTCTTCTCATTTACTTCAGTCTCTGCATGCACGCATCTTCTCACAGAATTCAGTTGCTGCATCCACCCATCTTCTCATCGATACCAGTTGCTGCATCCACCCCTCCTTTCATTGACTTCAGTCTTTGCATCCACCCATCTTCTCATTGACTTCAGTCTCTGCATGCACCCATCTTCTCATAGACTTCAGTTGCTGCATCCACCCATCTTCTCATCGACTTCAGTTTCTGCATCCACCCATCTTCTCATCGACTTCAGATGCTGCATCCAGCCATCTTCTCATCGACTTCAGTTTCTGCATACACCTATCTTCTCATTGACTTCAGTTTCTGCATCCACCCATCTTCTCATCGACTTCAGTTTCTGCATCCTCCCATGTTCTCATCGATACCAGTTGCTGCATCTACCCATTTTCTCATTGACTTCAGTCTCTGCATCCACCCATCTTCTCGTTGACTTCTGTCTCTGCATGCACCCATCTTCTCATAGACTTCAGTCTCTGCAAGCAACCATCTTCTCGTAGACTTCAGTTGCTGCATCCGCCCATCTTCACATCGACACCAGTTGCTGCATACACCCATCTTCTCATTGACTTCAGTTTCTGCATCCACACATTTTCTCATCGACTTCAGTTGCTGCGTCCACCCATCTTCTCATCGACTTCAGTTTCTCCATCCACCCATCGTCTCATCGACACTAGTTACTGCATCTACCCATCTTCTCATTGACTTCAGCGTCTGCATCCACACATCTTCTCATTGACTTCAGTTTCTGCATTCACCCATTTTCTCATTGACTTCATTCTCCTCATCCACCCATCTTAGCCTCAACTTCAGTTTCTGCATCCACCCATCTTCTCATGGACTTCAGTCTCTGCATCCACCCATCTTCCCATTGACATTAGTTGCTGCATCCACCCCTCCTGTCATCGACTTCAGTTTCTGCATCCACCCATCTTCTCATCGACTTCAGTGACTGTATCCACCCATCTTCTCATTGACTTCAGTTTCTGCATCCACCCATCTTCTCTTCAACTTCAGTTGCTGCATCCACCCATCTTCTCATCGACGTCACTGACTGTATCCACCCAACTTCTCATCGACACCAGATGCTGCATCTACCCATCTTCTCATCGACTTGAGTTTCTGCATCCACCCATGTTCTCATCGACACCAGTTGCTGCATCTACCCACCTTCTCATTGACTTCAGTCTCTGCATCCACCCATCTTCTCAATGACTTCAATTTCTGCATCCACCGATCTTCTCATCGACTTCAGTTGCTGCATCCACCCATCCTCTCATTGACTTCAGATTCTGCTTTCAGCCATCTTTTCATCGACTTCAGTCTCTGCATCCACCCATCTTCTCATCGACATCAGTTTCAGCATCCACCCATCTTCTCATCGACTTCCGTTGCTGCATCCGCACATCTTCTCATCGCCTTCTGTTTCTACACCCACCCATCTTCTCATCGACACCAGTTGCTGCATCTACCCATCTTCTCATTGACTTCAGTCTCTGCATCCACCCACCTTCTCATTGAGTTCAGTTGCTGCATCCACCCATCTTCTCATTGACTTTAGTGACTATATCCACCCATCTTCTCATTGACTTCAGTTTCTGCATCCACCCATCTTCTCATCGACTTCAGTCTGTGCATCCATCCATCTTCTCATGGACTTCTGTCTCTGCATCCACCCATCTTCTCATTGACATTAGTTGCTGCATGCACCCATCTTCTCATCGACTTCAGTTTCTGCATCCTCCCATCTTCTCATCGACCTCAGTTTCTGCATCCACCCATCTTCTCATCGACACCAGTCTCTCCATTCACCCATCTTCTCATCGACTTCAGTTACTGTATCCACCAATCTTCTGATCGACACCAGTTGCTTCACCTTCCCATCTTGTCATCGACTTCAGTTTCAGCATCCACCCATCTTCTCATTGACTCAAGTTTCTGCATCGACCCATCTTCTCATCGGCTTCACTTTCTGCATCCACACATCTTCTCAACGACTTCAGTTGCTGCATCAAACCATCTTCTCATTGACTCAGCCTCTTTATCCACCCATCTTCTCATTGATTTCAGTCTCTGCATGCACCCATCTTCTCAGAGACTTCAGATGCTGCATCCACCCATCTTCTCATCGACTTCAGTTGCTGCATCCACCCATCTTCTCTTTCAGTTTCTGCATCCACCCATCTTCTGATCGACACCAGTTACTGCATCTACCCATCTTCTCATTGACTTCAGTCTCTGCATCCTCCCATCTTCTCATTGAGATCAGTTTTTGCATCCACCCATTTTCTCTTTGACTTCAGTTGCCTGCATCCACCCATCTTCTCATCGACTTCAGTTTCTGCATCCACCCATCTTCTCATCGACTTCAGTGACTGTATCCACCCACCTTCTCATTGACTTCAGTTTCTGCATCCACCCATCTTCTCTTTAACTTCAGTTGCTGCATCCACCCATCTTCTCATTGACTTCAGTTTCTGCATCCACCCACCTTCTCATTGACTTCAGTTTCTGCATCCGCCCATCTTCTCATCGACACCAGTTGCTGCATCTACCCATGTTCTCATTGACTTCAGTCTCTGCATCCACCCATCTTCTCATTGATTTCAGTCTCTGCATGCACCCATCTTCTCATAGACTGCAGTTGCTGCATCCACCCATCTTCTCATCGACAGCAGTTGCTGCATCCACCCATCTTCTCATTGACTTCAGTTTCTGCATCCACACATTTTCTCATCGAATTCAGTTGCGGCCTCCACCCATCTTCTCATCGACTCCAGTTTCTGCTTCCACCCATCTTCTCATCGACACCAGTTACTGCATATACCCATCTTCTCATTTTCTTCAGTCTCTGCATCCACCCATCTTCTCATTTACTTCAGTTTCTGCATTCTCCCATTTTCTCATTGACTACAGTCTCTGCATCCACCCATCTTCTCCTCAACTTCAGTTTCTGCATCCACCCATCTTCTCATTGATTTCAGTTGCTGCATCCACCCATCTTCTCATTGACTTCAGTCTGCATCCACCAATCTTCTCATCGACTTCAGTTTCTGCTTTCACCCATCTTCTCATCGACACCAGCTGCTGCATCTACCCATCCTCTCATTGACTTCAGTCTCAGCATCCACCCTTCTTCTCATTTACTTCAGTCTCTGCATGCACGCATCTTCTCATCGACTTCAGTCTCTGCATCCACCCATCTTCTCATTGACATCAGTTGCTGCATGCACCCACTTCTCATCGACTTCAGTTTCTGCATCCTCCCATCTTCTCATCGACCTCATTTTCTGCATCCACCCATCTTCTCATCGACACCAGTCTCTGCATTCACCCATCTTCTCATCGACTTCAGTGACTGTATCCACCAATCTTCTGATCGACACCAGTTGCTTCATCTACCCATCTTCTCATCGACTTCAGTTTCAGCATCCACCCATCTTCTCATTGACTCAAGTTTCTGCATCGTCCCATCTTCTCATCGGCTTCACTTTCTGCATCCACACATCTTCTCAACGACTTCAGTTGCTGCATCAAACCATCTTCTCATTGACTTCAGCCTCTGCATCCACCCATCTTCTCAATGATTTCAGTCTCTGCATTCACCCATCTTCTCAGAGACTTCAGTTGCTACATCTACCCATCTTCTCTTTCAGTTTCTGCATCCACCCATCATCTGATCGACACCAGTTACTGCATCTGCCCACCTTCTCATTGACTTCAGTCTCTGCATCCACCCATCTTCTCATTGACTTCAGTTTTTGCATCCACCCATTTTCTCTTTGACTTCAGTTGCCTGCATCCACCCATCTTCTCATCGACTTCAGTTTCTGCATCCACCCATCTTCTCATCGACTTCAGTGACTGTATCCACCCACCTTCTCATTGACATCAGTTTCTGCATCCACCCATCTTCTCTTTAACTTCAGTTGCCGCATCCACCCATCTTCTCATCGACTTCAGTGCCTGTATCCACCCATATTCTCATCGACACCAGTTGCTGCATTCACCTATCTTCTCATTGACTACAGTCTCTACATCCACCCATCTTCTCATCGACTTAGGTTTCTGCATCCAC
Organism: Mobula birostris; assembly: GCF_030028105.1. Classification (NCBI taxonomy): domain Eukaryota; kingdom Metazoa; phylum Chordata; class Chondrichthyes; order Myliobatiformes; family Myliobatidae; genus Mobula; species Mobula birostris. Next base: position 90,319,264 of record NC_092378.1, read on the forward strand.
CCATCTTCTCACTGACATCAGTTGCTGCATCAACCCATCTTCTCATTGACTTCAGATTCTGCATCCACCCACCTTCTCATCGACTTCAGTTTCTGCATCCACCCATCTTCTCATTGACCTCAGTCTCTGCATCCACCCATCTTCTCACTGACATCAGTTGCTGCATCGACCCATCTTCTCATTGACTTCAGTTTCTGCATCCACCCACCTTCTCATTGACTTCAGTTTCTGCATCCGCCCATCTTCTCATCGACCTCAGTCTCTGCATCCACCCATCTTCTCACTGACATCAGTTGCTGCATCAACTCATATTCTCATTGACTTCAGTTTCTGCATCCACCCACCTTCTCATTGACTTCAGTTTCTGCATCCGCCCATCTTCTCATAGACTGCAGATGCTGCATCCACCCATCTTCTCATCGACAGCAGTTGCTGCATCCACCCATCTTCTCATTGACTTCAGTGTCTGCATGCACCCATCTTCTCATAGACTTCAGTTGCTGCATCCACCCGTCTTCTCATCGACACCAGTTGCTGCATCCACCCATCTTCTCATTGACTTAAGTATCTGCATCCACACATTTTCTCATCGACTTCAGATGCTGCATCCACCCATCTTCTCATCGACTTCAGTTGCTGCATCCACCCATCTTCTCATCGACTTCAGTTGCTGCATCCACCCATCTTCTCATCGATTTCAGTTTCTGCATCCACCCATCTTCTCATCGACTTCAGATGCTGCATCCACCCATCTTCTCATCGACTTCAGTTTCTGCATCCACCTATCTTCTCATTGACTTCAGTTTCTGCATCCACCCATCTTCTCATTGACTTCAGTTTCTGCATCCACCCATCTTCTCACTGACATCAGTTGCTGCATCGACCCACCTTCTCATCGACTTCAGTTTCTGCATCCACCCATCTTCTCATTGACCTCAGTCTCTGCATCCACCCATCTTCTCACTGACATCAGTTGCTGCATCGACCCATCTTCTCATTGACTTCAGTTTCTGCATCCACCCACCTTCTCATTGACTTCAGTTTCTGCATCCGCCCATCTTCTCATCGACACCAGTTGCTGCATCTACCCATGTTCTCATTGACTTCAGTCTCTGCATCCACCCATCTTCACATTGATTTCAGTCTCTGCATGCACCCATCTTCTCATAGACTGCAGTTGCTGCATCCACCCATCTTCTCATCGACAGCAGTTCTCTGCATCCACCCATCTTCTCATTGACTTCAGTCTCTGCATGCACCCATCTTCTCATAGACTTCAGTTGCTGCATCCACCCATCTTCTCATCGACACCAGTTGCTGCATCCACCCATCTTCTCATTGACTTCAGTTTCTGCTTCCACACATTTTCTCATCGAATTCAGTTGCGGCCTCCACCCATCTTCTCATCGACTTCAGTTTCTGCTTCCACCCATCTTCTCCTCAATTTCAGTTTCTGCATCCACCCATCTCTTCATTGATTTCAGTTGCTGCATCCACCCATCTTCTCATTGACTTCAGTCTGCATCCACCAATCTTCTCATCGACTTCAGTTTCTACTTTCACCCATCTTCTCATCGACACCAGCTGCTGCATCTACCCATCCTCTCATTGACATTCAGTCTCAGCATTCCCCCTTCTTCTCATTTACTTCAGTCTCTGCATGCACATATCTTCTCATAGAATTCAGTTGCTGCACCACCCATCTTCTCATCGATACCAGTTGCTGCATCCACCCCTCCTTTCATTGACTTCAGTCTTTGCATCCACCCATCTTCTCATTGACTTCAGTCTCTGCATGCACCCATCTTCTCATAGACTTCAGTTGCTGCATCCACCCATCTTCTCATCGACTTCAGTTTATGCATCCACCCATCTTCTCATCGACTTCAGATGCTGCATCCACCCATCTTCTCATCGACTTGAGTCTCTGCATCCACCCATCTTCTCATTGACATCAGTTGCGGCATGCACCCATCTTCTCATCGACTTCAGTTTCTGCATCCTCCCATCTTCTCATCGACCTCAGTTTCTGCATCCACCCATCTTCTCATCGACACCAGTCTCTGCATTCACCCATCTTCTCATCGACTTCAGTGACTGTATCCACCAATCTTCTGATCGACACCAGTTGCTTCATCTATCCATATTCTCATCGACTTCAGTTTCAGCATCCACCCATCTTCTCATTGACTCAAGTTTCTGCATCGACCCATCTTATCATCGGCTTCACTTTCTGCATCCACACATCTTCTCAACGACTTCAGTTGCTGCATCAAACCATCTTCTCATTGACTTCAGTCTCTGCATCCACCCATCTTCTCAATGATTTCAGTCTCTGCATGCACCCATCTTCTCAGAGACTTCAGATGCTGCATCCACCCATCTTCTCATCGAATTCAGTTGCTTCATCCACCCATCTTCTCTTTCAGTTTCTGCATCCACCCATCTTCTGATCGACACCAATTACTGCATCTACCCATCTTCTCTTTGACTTCAGTCTCTGCATCCACCCATCTTCTCATTGACTTCAGTTTTTGCATCCACCCATTTTCTCTTTGACTTCAGTTGCCTGCATCCACCCATCTTCTCATCGACTTCAGTTTCTGTATCCACCCATCTTCTCATCAACTTCAGTGACTGTATCCACCCACCTTCTCATTGACTTCAGTTTCTGCATCAACCCATCTTCTCTTTAACTTCAGTTGCCGCATCCACCCATCTTCTCATCGACTTCAGTGACTGTATCCACCCATATTCTCATCGACACCAGTTGCTGCATCCACCTATCTTCTCATTGACTACAGTCTCTACATCCACCCATCTTCTCATCGACTTATGTTTCTGCAGCCACCCATCTTCTCACTGACATCAGTTGCTGCATCGACCCATCTTCTCATTGACTTCAGTTTTTGCATCCACCCACCTTCTCATCGACTTCAGTTTCTGCATCCACCCATCTTCTCATTGACCTCAGTCTTTGCATCCACCCATCTTCTCACTGACGTCAGTTGCTGCATCGACCCATCTTCTCATTGACTTCAGTTTCTGCATCCACACACCTTCTCATTGACTTCAGTTTCTGCATCCGCCCATCTTCTCATCGACACCAGTTGCTGCATCTACCCATGTTCTCATTGACTTCAGTCTCTGCATCCACCCATCTTCTCATTGATTTCAGTCTCTGCATGCACCCATCTTCTAATAGACTGCAGTTGCTGCATCCACCCATCTTCTCATCGACAGCAGTTGCTGCATCCACCCATCTTCTCATTGACTTCAGTCTCTGCATGCACCCATCTTCTCATAGACATCAGTTGCTGCATCCACCCATCTTCTCATCGACACCAGTTGCTGCATCCACCCATCTTCTCATTGACTTCAGTTTCTGCATCCACATATTTTCTCATCGAATTCAGTTGCGGCCTCCACCCATCTTCTCATCGACTTCAGTTTCTGACTCCACCCATCTTCTCATCGACACCAGTTACTGCATATACCCATCTTCTCATTGACTTCAGCATTTGCATCCACCCATCTTCTCATTTACTTCAGTTTCTGCATTCTCCCATTTTCTCATTGACTACAGTCTCTGCATCCTCCCATCCTCTCCTCAACTTCAGTTTCTGCATCCACCAATCTTCTCATTGATTTCAGTTGCTGCATCCACCCATCTTCGCATTGACTTCAGTCTGCATCCACCAATCTTCTCATCGACTTCAGTTTTTGCTTTCACCCATCTTCTCATCGACATCAGCTGCTGCATCTACCTATCCTCTCATTGACTTCAGTCTCAGCATCCACCCTTCTTCTCATTTACTTCAGTCTCTGCATGCACGCATCTTCTCATAGAATTCAGTTGCTGCATCCACCCATCTTCTCATCGATACCAGTTGCTGCATCCACCCCTCCTTTCATTGACTTCAGTCTTTGCATCCACCCATCTTCTCATTGACTTCAGTCTCTGCATGCACCCATCTTCTCATAGATTCAGTTGCTGCATCCACCCATCTTCTCATCGACTTCTGTTTCTGCAACCACCCATCTTCTCATCGACTTCAGATGCTGCATCCACCCATCTTCTCATCGACTTCAGTTTCTGCATCCACCTATCTTCTCATTGACTTCAGTTTCTGCATCCACCCATCTTCTCATCGACTTCAGTTTCTGCATCCTCCCATGATCTCATCGACACCAGTTGCTGCATCTACCCATTTTCTCATTGACTTCAGTCTCTGCATCCACCCATCTTCTCGTTGACTTCAGTCTCTGCATGCACCCATCTTCTCACAGACTTCAGTCTCTGCAAGCACGCATCTTCTCGTAGACTTCAGTTGCTGCATCCGCCCATCTTCTCATCGACTTCAGTTTCTGCATCCACCCATCGTCTCATCGACACTAGTTACTGCATCTACACATCTTCTCGTCAACTTCAGTTGCTGCATCCACCCATCGTCTCATCGACGTCAGTGACTGTATCCACCAAACTTCTCATCGACACCAGTTGCTGCACCTACCGATCTTCTCATCGACTTGAGTTTCTGCATCCACACATCTTCTCATTGACTTCTGTCTCTGCATCCAACCATCTTCTCATTGATTTCAATTTCTGCATCCACCGATCTACTCATCGACTTCAGTTGCTGCATCCACCCATCTTCTCATTGACTTCAGTCTGCATCCACCAATCTTCTCATCGACTTCTGTATCTGCATCCACCCATCATCTCATCGACACCTGTTACTGTATCTACCCATCTTCTCATTGACTTCAGCCTCTGCGTCCACCCATCTTCTCATTGATTTCAGTCCCTGCATCCACCCATCTTCTCATTGACTTCAGTCTGCATCCACCAATCTTCTCATCGACTTCAGTTTCTACTTTCACCCATCTTCTCATCGACACCAGCTGCTGCATCTACCCATCCTCTCATTGACTTCAGTCTCAGCATCCACCCTTCTTATCATTTATTTCAGTCTCTGCATGCACGTATCTTCTCATAGAATTCAGTTGCTGAATCCACCCATCTTCTCATCGATACCAGTTGCTGCATCCACCCCTCCTTTCATTGACTTCAGTCTTTGCATCCACCCATCTTCTCATTGACTTCAGTCTCTGCATGCACCCATGTTCTCATAGACATCAGTTGCTGCATCCACCCATCTTCTCATCGACTTTAGTTTATGCATCCACCCATCTTCTCATCGACTTCAGCTGCTGCATCCACCCATCTTCTCATCGACTTCAGTCTCTGCATCCACCCATCTTCTCATTGACATCAGTTGCTGCATGCACCCATCTTCTCATCGACTTCAGTTTCTGCATCCTCCCATCTTCTCATCGACCTCAGTTTCTGCATCCACCCATCTTCTCATCGACACCAATCTCTGCATTCACCCATCTTCTCATCGACTTCAGTGACTGTATCCACCAATCTTCTGATCGACACAAGTTGCTTCATCTACCCATCATCTCATCGACTTCAGTTTCAGCATCCACCCATCTTCTCATCGACTTCAGTTGCTGCATCCACCCATCTTCTCTTTCAGTTTCTGCATCCACCCATCTTCTGATCGACACCAGTTACTGCATCTACCCATCTTCTCATTGACTTCAGTCTCTGCATCCACCCATCTTCTCATTGACTTCAGTTTTTGCATCCACCCATTTTCTCTTTGACTTCAGTTGCCTGCATCCACCCATCTTCTCATCGACTTCAGTTTCTGCATCCACCCATCTTCTCATCGACTTCAGTGACTGTAGCCACCCACCTTCTCATTGACTTCAGTTTCTGCATCCACCCATCTTCTCTTTAACTTAAGTTGCCGCATCCACCCATCTTCTCATCGACCTCAGTGACTGTATCCACACATATTCTCATCGACACCAGTTGCTGCATCCACCTATCTTCTCATTGACTACAGTCTCTACATCCACCCATCTTCTCATCGACTTAGGTTTCTGCATCCACCCATCTTCTCACTGGCATCAGTTGCTGCATCGACCCATCTTCTCATTGACTTCAGTTTCTGCATCCACCCACCTTCTCATCGACTTCAGTTTCTGCATCCACCCATCTTCTCATTGACCTCAGTCTCTGCATCCACCCATCTTCTCACTGACGTCAGTTGCTGCATCGACCCATCTTCTCATTGACTTCAGTTTCTGCATCCACCCATCTTCTCATTGACTTCAGTCTCTGCATGCACCCATCTTCTCATAGACTTCAGTTGCTGCATCCACCCATCTTCTCAACGACACCAGTTGCTGCATCCACCCATCTTCTCATTGACTTCAGTTTCTGCATCCACATATTTTCTCATCGAATTCAGTTGCGGCCTTCACCCATCTTCTCATCGACTTCAGTTTCTGCTTCCACCCATCTTCTCATCGACACCAGTTACTGCATATACCCATCTTCTCATTGACTTCAGTCTCTGCATCCACCCATCTTCTCATTTACTTCAGTTTCTGCATTCTCCCATTTTCTCATTGACTACAGACTCTGCATCCACCCATCTTCTCCTCAACTTCAGTTTCTGCATCCACCCATCTTCTCATTGATTTCAGTTGCTGCATCCACCCATCTTCTCATTGACTTCAGTCTGCATCCACCAATCTTCTCATCGACTTCAGATTTTGCTTTCTCCCATCTTCTCATCGACATCAGCTGCTGCATCTACCCATCCTCTCATTGACTTCAGTCTCAGCATCCACCCTTCTTCTCATTTACTTCAGTCTCTGCATGCACGCATCTTCTCATAGAATTCAGTTGCTGCATCCACCCATCTTCTCATCGATACCAGTTGCTGCATCCACCCCTCCTTTCATTGACTTCAGTCTTTGCATCCACCCATCTTCTCATTGACTTCAGTCTCTGCATGCACCCATCTTCTCATAGATTCAGTTGCTGCATCCACCCATCTTCTCATCGACTTCAGTTTCTGCATCCACCCATCTTCTCATCGACTTCAGATGCTGCATCCACCCATCTTCTCATCGACTTCAGTTTCTGCATCCACCTATCTTCTCATTGACTTCAGTTTCTGCATCCTCCCATCTTCTCATTGACTTCAGTCTCTGCATCCACCCATCTTCTCGTTGACTTCAGTCTCTGCATGCACCCATCTTCTCAAAGACTTCAGTCTCTGCAAGCACGCATCTTCTCGTAGACTTCAGTTGCTGCATCCGCCCATCTTCTCATCGACACCAGTTGCTGCATACACCCATCTTCTCATTGACTACAGTTTCTGCATCCACACATTTTCTCATCGACTTCAGTTGCTGCGTCCACCCATCTTCTCATCGACTTCAGTTTCTGCATCCACCCATCGTCTCATCGACACTAGTTACTGCATCTACCCATCTTCTCGTCAACTTCAGTTTCTGCATCCACCCATCTTCGCTTTAACTTCAGTTGCTGCATCCACCCAACTTCTCATCGACACCAGTTGCTGCATCTACCCATCTTCTCATCGACTTGAGTATCTGCATCCACCCATCTTCTCATTGACTTCTGTCTCTGCATCCAACCATCTTCTCATTGATTTCAATTTCTGCATCCACCGATCTTCTCATCGACTTCAGTTGCTGCATCCACCCATATTCTCATTGACATCAGTTGCTGCATCCACCCATCTTCTCATTGACTTCAGTCTGCATCCACCAATCTTCTCATCGACTTCTGTATCTGCATCCACCCATCTTCTCATCGACACCTGTTACTGTATCTACCCATCTTCTCATTGACATCAGCCTCTGCATCCACCCATCTTCTCATTGATTTCACTCCCTGCATGCACCCATCTTCTCATAGACTTCAGATGCTGCCTCCACCCATCTTCTCATTGACACCAGTTGCTGCATCCACCCATATTCTCATTGACTTCAGTCTCTGCATCCACCCATCTTCTCAATGACTTCAGTCTCTGCATGCACCCATCTTCTCATAGATTTCACTCTCTGCATCCACTCATCTTCTCATTGACTTCAGTTTCTGCATCCACCCATTTTCTCGACTTCAGTTGCTGCATCCACCCATCTTCTCATCGACACCAGTTGCTGCATCTACACCAGTTGCTGCATCTACCCATCTTCTCATTGATTTCAGTCTCTGCATCGACCCACCTTCTCATTGACTTCAGTTGCTGCATGCACCCATCTTCTCATCGACTTCAGTTGCTGCATCCACCCATCTTCTCATTGACTTCAGATTCTGCTTTCAGCCATCTTTTCATCGACTTCAGTCTCTGCATCCACCCATCTTCTCATCGACATCAGTTTCAGCATCCACCCATCTTCTCATCGACTTCCGTTGCTGCATCCACACATCTTCTCATCGCCTTCAGTTTCTACACTCACCCATCCTTTCATCGACACCAGTTGCTGCATCTACCCATCTTCTCATTGACTTAAGTCTCTGCATCCACCCACCTTCTCATTGAGTTCAGTTGCTGCATCCACCCATCTTCTCATTGACTTTAGTGACTATATCCACCCATCTTCTCATTGACTTCAGTTTCTGCATCCACCCATCTTCTCATCGACTTCAGTCTCTGCATCCATCCATCTTCTCATGGACTTCAGTCTCTGCATCCACCCTTCTTCTCATTGACATCAGTTGCTGCATGCACCCATCTTCTCATCGACTTCAGTTTCTGCATTCTCCCATCTTCTCATCGACCTCAGTTTCTGCATCTACCCATCTTCTCATTGGCCTCAGTCTCTTCATCCACCCATCTTCTCACTGACATCAGTTGCTGCATCCACCCATCTTCTCATCGACACCAGTTGCTGCATCCACCCATCTTCTCATTGACTTCAGTCTCTGCATGCACCCATCTTCTCATAGACTTCAGTTGCTGCATCCACCCATCTTCTCATCGACACCAGTTGCAGCATCCACCCATCTTCTCATTGACTTCAGTTTCTGCATCCACACATTTTCTCATCGAATTCAGTTGCGGCCTCCAACCATCTTCTCATCGACTTAAGTTTCGGCTTCCACCCATCTTCTCATCGACACCAGTTACTGCATATACCCATCTTCTCATTGACTTCAGTCTCTGCATCCACGCATCTTCTCATCTTCTTCAGTTTCTGCATTCTACCATTTTCTCATTGACTACAGTCTCTGCATCCACCCATCTTCTCCTCAACTTCAGTTTCTGCATCCACCCATCTTCTCATTGATTTCAGTTGCTGCATCCACCCATCTTCTCATTGACTTCAGTCTGCATCCACCAATCTCCTCATCGACTTCAGTTTCTGCTTTCACCCATCTTCTCATCGACACAGCTGCTGCATCTACCCATCCTTTCATTGACTTCAGTCTCAGCATCCACCCATCTTCTCATTGACTTCAGTCTCTGCATGCACCCATCTTCTCATAGACTTCAGTTGCTGCATCCACCCATCTTCTGATCGACTTCAGTTTCTGCATCCACCCATCTTCTCATCGACTTCAGAGGCTGCATCCACCCATCTTCTCATCGACTTCAGTTTCTGCATCCACCCATCTTCTCATCGACTTCAGTTTCTGCATCCTCCCATGTTCTCATCGATACCAGTTGCTGCATCTTCCCATTATCTCTTTGACTTCAGTCTCTGAATCCACCTATCTTCTCGTTGACTTCAGTCTCTGCATGCACCCATCTTCTCATAGACTTCAGACTCAGCAAGCCCCCATCTTTTTGTAGACTTCAGTTGCTGCATCCGCCCATCTTCTCATCGACACCAGTTGCTGCATACACCCATCTTCTCATTGACTTCAGTTTCTGCATCCACACATTTTCTCATCGACTTCAGTTGCTGCGTCCACCCACCTTCTCATCGACTTCAGTTTCTGCATCCACCCATCGTCTCATCGACACTAGTTACTGCATCTGCCCATCTTCTCATTGGCTTCAGCGTCTGCATCCACCCATCTTCTCATTGACTTAGTTTCTGCATTCACCCACTTTCTCATTGACTTCATTCTCCTCATCCACTCATCTTCTCCTCAACTTCAGTTTCTGCATCCACCCATCTTCTCATGGACTTCAGTCTCTGCATCCACCCATCTTCCCATTGACATTAGTTGCTGCATCCACCCCTCTTCTCATCGACTTCAGTTTCTGCATCCACCCATCTTCTCATCGACTTCAGTGACTGTATCCACCCATCTTCTCATTGACTTCAGTTTCTGCATCCACCCATCTTTTCTTTAACTTCAGTTGCTGCATCCACCCATCTTCTCATCGACGTCAGTGACTGTATCCACCCAACTTCTCATCGACACCAGTTGCTGCATCTACCCATCTTCTCATCGACTTGAGTTTCTGCATCCACCAATCTTCTCATTGACTTCAGTCTCTGCATCCACCCATCTTCTCATTGACTTCAATTTCTGCATCCACCGATCTTCTCATCGACATCAGTTGCTGCATCCACCCATATTCTCATTGACATCAGTTGCTGCATCCACCCATCTTCTCATTGACTTCAGTCTGCATCCACCAATCTTCTCATCGAATTCAGTATCTGCATCCACCCATCTACTCATCGACACCTGTTACTGTATCTACCCATCTTCTCATTGACTTCAGCCTCTGCATCCACCCATCTTCTCATTGATTTCAGTCCCTGCATGCACCCATGTTCTCATAGACTTCATTTGCTGCATCCACCCATCTTCTCATCGACACCAGTTGCTGCATCCACCCATCTTCTCATTGACTTCAGTTTCTGCATCCACACATTTTCTCATCGACTTCTGTTGCGGCCTCCACCCATCTTCTCATCGACTTCAGATTCTGCTTCCACCGATCTTCTCATTGACTTCAGTCTGCATCCACCAATCTTCTCGTCGACTTTAGTTTCTGCTTTCACCCATCTTCTCATTGACACCAGCTGCTGCATCTACCCATCCTCTCATTGACTTCAGTCTCAGCATCCACCCTTCTTCTCATTTACTTCAGTCTCTGCATGCACGCATCTTCTCATAGAATTCAGTTGCTGCATCCACCCATCTTCTCATCGATACCAGTTGCTGCATCCACCCCTCCTTTCATTGACTTCAGTCTTTGCATCCACCCATCTTCTCATTGACTTCAGTCTCTGCATGCACCCATCTTCTCATAGGCTTCAGTTGCTGCATCCACCCATCTTCTCATCGACTTCAGTTTCTGCATCCACCCATCTTCTCATCGACTTCAAATGCTGCATCCACCCATCTTCTCATCGACTTCAGTTTCTCAATCCTCCCATGTTCTCATCGACACCAGTTGCTGCATCTACCCATTTTCTCATTGACTTCAGTCTCTGCATCCACCCATCTTCTCGTTGACTTCAGTCTCTGCAAGCACCCATCTTCTCGTAGACATCAGTTGCTGCATCCGCCTATCTTCTCATTGACACCAGTTGCTGCATACACCCATCTTCTCATCGACACTAGTTACTGCATCTACCCATCTTCTCATTGACTCCAGCGTCTGCATCCACCCATCTTCTCATTGACTTCAGTTTCTGCATTAACCCATTTTTTCATTGACTTCATTCTCCTCATCCACCCATCTTCTCCTCAACTTCAGTTTCTGCATCCACCCATCTTCTCTTGGACTTCAGTCTCTGCATCCACCCGTCTTCCCATTGACTTTAGTTGCTGCATCCACCCCTCTTCTCATCGACTTCAGTTTCTGCACCCACCCATCTTCTCATCGACTTCAGTGACTGTATCCACCCATCTTCTCATTGACTTCTGTTTCTGCATCCACCCATCTTCTCTTTAACTTCAGTTGCTGCATCCACCCATCTTCTCATCGACGTCAGTGACTGTATCCACCCATCTTCTCATTGACACCAGAAGCTGCATCCACCCATTTTCTCTTTGACTTCAGTCTCTGCATCCACCCATCTTCACATCGACTTCAGTTTCTGCATCCTCCCATCTTGTCATCGACTTCAGTTTCTGCATACACCCATCTTCTCATCGATTTCAGTGACTGTATCCACCCATCTTCTCATTGACTTCAGTTTCTGCATCCACCCATCTTCTCTTTAACTTCAGTTGCTGCATCCACCCATCTTCTCATCGACGTCAGTAAACGTATCCACCCAACTTCTCATTGTCACCAGTTACTGCATCTACCCATCTTCTCATCGGCTTGAGTTTCTGCATCCACCCATCTTCTCATTGACTTCAGTCTCTGCATCCACCCATCTTCTCATTGACTTCAATTTCTGCATCCACCGATCTTCTCATCGACATCAGTTGCTGCATCCACCCATATTCTCATTGACATCAGTTGCTGCATCCACCCATCTTCTCATTGACTTCAGTCTGCATCCACCAATCTTCTCATCGACTTCGGTATCTGCATCCACCCATCTACTCATCGACACCTGTTACTGTATCTACCCATCTTCTCATTGACTTCAGCCTCTGCATCCACCCATCTTCTCATTGATTTCAGTCACTGCATGCACCCATCTTCTCATAGACTTCAGATGCTGCCTCCACCCATCTTCTCATTGACACCAGTTGCTGCATCCACGCATATTCTCATTGACTTCAGTCTCTGCATCCACCCATCTTCTCATTGACTTCAGTCTCTGCATGCACCCATCGTCTCATAGACTTCACTCACTGCATCCACTCATCTTCTCATTGACTTCAGTTGCTGCATCCACCCATCTTCTCATCGACTTCGGTTTCTCTACCCACCCATCTTCTCATCGACACCAGTTGCTGCATCTACCCATCTTCTCATTGACTTCAGTCTCTGCATCCACCCATCTTCTCATTGACTTCAATTTCTGCATCCACCGATCTTCTCATCGACTTCAGTTGCTGCATCCACCCATATTCTCATTGACATCAGTTGCTGCATCCAACCATCTTCTCATTGACATCAGTCTCTGCATCCACCCATCTTCTCATTGACTTCAGTCTGCATCCACCAATCTTCTCATCGACTTCAGTATCTTCTCATCGACACCTGTTGCTGTATCTACCCATCTTCTCATAGACTTCAGATGCTGCCTCCACCCATCTTCTCATTGACTTCAGTCTCTGCATCCACCCATCTTCTCATTGACTTCAGTGTCTGCATGCACCCATCTTCTCATAGACTTCACTCTCTGCAAGCACCCATCTTCTCGTAGACTTCAGTTGCTGCATCCGCCCATCTTCTCATCGACACCATTTGCTGCATACACCCATCTTCTCATCGACACTAGTTACTGCATCTACCCTTCTTCTCATTGACTTCAGCGTCTGCATCCACCCATCTTCTCATTGACTTCAGTTTCTGCATTAACCCATTTTCTCATTGACTTCATTCTCCTCATGCACTCATCTTCTCCTCAACTTCAGTTTCTGCATCCACCCATCTTCTCATGGACTTCAGTCTCTGCATCCACCCATCTTCCCATTGACTTTAGTTGCTGCATCCACCCCTCTTCCCATTGACTTTAGTTGCTGCATCCACCCCTCTTCTCATCGACTTCAGTTTCTGCATCCACCCATCTTCTCATCGACTTCAGTGACTGTATCCACCCATCTTCTCATTGACTTCAGTTTCTGCATCCACCCATCTTCTCTTTAACTTCAGTTGCTGCATCCACCCATCTTCTCATTGACGTCAGTGACTGTATCCACCCATCTTCTCATCGACACAAGAAGCTGCATCCACCCATCTTCTCTTTGACTTCAGTCTCTGCATCCACCCATCTTCTCATCGACTTCAGTTTCTGCATCCTCCCATCTTGTCATCGACTTCAGTTTCTGCATACACCCATCTTCTCATCGATTTCAGTGACTGTATCCACCCATCTTCTCATTGACTTCAGTTTCTGCATCCACCCATCTTCTCATCGACGTCAGTGACTGTATCCACCCAACTTCTCATCGACACCAGTTGCTGCATCTACCCATCTTCTCATCGGCTGGAGTTTCTGCATCCACCCATCTTCTCATTGACTTCAGTCTCTGCATCCACGCATCTTCTCATTGCCTTCAGTCTGCATCCACCAATCTTCTCATCGACTTCAGTATCTGCATCCACCCATCTACTCATCGACACCTGTGACTGTATCTACCCATCTTCTCATTGACTTCAGCCTCTGCATCCACCCATCTTCTCATTGATTTCAGTCCCTGCATGCACCCATCTTCTCATAGACTTCAGATGCTGCCTCCACCCATTTTCTCATTGACACCAGTTGCTGCATCCACGCATATTCTCATTGACTTCAGTCTCTGCATCCACCCATCTTCTCATTGACTTCAGTCTCTGCAAGCACCCATCTTCTCATAGACTTCACTCTCTGCATCCACTCATCTTCTCATTGACTTCAGTTGCTGCATCCACCCATCTTCTCATCGACTTCAGTTTCTCTACCCACCCATCTTCTCATCGACACCAGTTGCTGCATCTACCCATCTTCTCATTGACTTCAGTCTCTGCATCCACCCATCTTCTCATTGACTTCAATTTCTGCATCCACCGATCTTCTCATCGACTTCAGTTGCTGCATCCACCCATATTCTCATTGACATCAGTTGCTGCATCCAACCATCTTCTCATTGACTTCAGTCTCTGCATCCACCCATCTTCTCATTGACTTCAGTCCCTGCATGCACCCATCTTCTCATAGACTTCAGATGCTGCCTCCACCCATCGTCTCATTGACTTCAGTCTCTGCATCCACCCATCTTCTCATTGACTTCAGTCTCTGCATGCACCCATCTTCTCATAGACTGCAGTTGCTGCATCCACCCATCATCTCATCGACAACAGTTGCTGCATCCACCCATCTTCTCATTGACTTCAGTCTCTGCATGCACCCATCTTCTCATAGACTTCAGTTGCTGCATCCACTAATCAGCTCATCGACTTCAGTTTCTGCTTTCACCCATCTTCTCATCGACACCAGCTGCTGCATCTGCCCATCCTCTCATTGACTTCAGTCTCAGCATCCACCCTTCTTCTCATTTACTTCAGTCTCTGCATGCACGCATCTTCCCTTTGACTTTAGTTGCTGCATCCACCCCACTTCTCATCGACTTCAGTTTCTGCATCCACCCATCTTCTCATCGGCTTCAGTGACTGTATCCACCCATCTTCTCATTGACTTCAGTTTCTGCATCCACCCATCTTCTCTTTAACTTCAGTTGCTGCATCCACCCATCTTCTCATCGACGTCAGTGACTGTATCCACCCATCTTCTCATCGACACCAGAAGCTGCATCCACCCATCTTCTCTTTGACTTCAGTCTCTGCATCCACCCATCTTCTCATCGACTTCAGTTTCTGCATCCTCCCATCTTGTCATCGAGTTAAGTTTCTGCATAGACCCATCTTCTCATCGACACCATCTGCTGCATCTACCCATCTTCTCATCGACTTCAGTTTCTGCATCCACCCATCTTCTCATCGATTTCAGTGACTGTATCAACCCATCTTCTCATCGACACCAGCTGTTGCATCCACCCATCTTCTCATTGACTTCAGCTGCTGCATCCACCCATCTTCTCATCGACTTCAGTTTCTGCATCCACCCATCTTCTCATCGACTTCAGTTTCTGCATCCTTCCAGCTTCTCATCGACTTCAGCTTCTACATCCACCCATCTTCTCATTGACATCATTTGCTGCATCCACCCATCTTCTCATTGACTTCAGTTTCTGCATCCACCCATCTTCTCAGCGACTTCAGTCTCTGCATCCACCCATCTTCTCATTGACTTTAGTGACTATATCCACCCATCTTCTCATTGACTTCAGTCTCTGCATCCACCCATCTTCTCATGGACTTCAGTCTCTGCATCCACCCATCTTCTCATTGACATCAGTGACTGTATCCACCCACCTTCTCATTGACTTCAGTTTCTGCATCCACCCATCTTCTCTTTAACTTCAGTTGCTGCATCCACCCATCTTCTCATCGACTTCAGTGACTGTATCCACCCATCTTCTCATCGACACCAGTTGCTGCATCCGCCCATCTTCTCATTGACTTCAGTCTCTACATCCACACATCTTCTCATCAAGTTAGGTTTCTGCATCCACCCATCTTCTCACTGACATCAGTTGCTGCATCGACCCATCTTCGCATTGACTTCAGTTTCTGCATCCACCCACCTTCTCATCGACTTCAGTTTCTGCATCCACCCATCTTCTCATTGACCTCTGTCTCTGCATCCACGCATCTTCTCACTGACATCAGTTGCTGCATCGACCCATCTTCTCATCGACTTCAGTTTCCGCATCCACCCACCTTCTCATTGACTTCAGTTTCTGCATCCACCCATCTTCTCATCGACACCCGTTGCTGCATCTACCCATCTTCTCATTGACTTCAGTTTCTGCATCCACCCATCTTCTCATTGATTTCAGTCTCTGCATGCACCCATCTTCTCATAGACTGCAGGTGCTGCATCCACCCATCATCTCATCGACAACAGTTGCTACATCCACCCATCTTCTCATTGACTTCAGTCTCTGCATGCACCCATCTTCTCATAGACTTCAGTTGCTGCATCCACACGTTTTCTCATCGACACCCGTTGCTGCATCTACCCATCTTCTCATTGACTTCAGTTTCTGCATCCACCCATCTTCTCATTGATTTCAGTCTCTGCATGCACCCATCTTCTCATAGACTGCAGGTGCTGCATCCACCCATCATCTCATCGACAACAGTTGCGGCCTCCACCAATCTTCTCATCGACTTCAGTTTCTGCTTCCCCCCATCTTCTCATCGACACCAGTTATTGCATATACCCATCTTCTCATTGACTTCCGTCTCTGCATCCACCCATCTTCTCAGTTTCTGCATTCTCCAATTTTCTCATTGACTACAGTCTCTGCATCCACCCATCTTCTCATCAACTTCAGTTTCTGAATCCAAATATCTTCTCATTGATTTCAGTTGCTGCATCCACCCATCTTCTCATTGACTTCATTCTGCATCCACCAATCAGCTCATCGACTTCAGTTTCTGCTTTCACCCATCTTCTCATCGACACCAGCTGCTGCATCTGCCCATCCTCTCATTGACTTCAGTCTCAGCATCCACCCTTCTTCTCATTTACTTCAGTCTCTGCATGCACGCATCTTCTCATAGAATTCAGTTGCTGCATCCACCCATCTTCTCATTGATACCAGTTGCTGCATCCACCCCTCCTTTCATTGACTTCAGTCTGTGCATCCACCCATCTTGGCATTGACATCAGTCTCTGCATGCACCCATCTTCTCATAGACTTCAGTTGCTGCATCCGCCCATCTTCTCATTGACACCAGTTGCTGCATACACCCATCTTCTCATTGACTTCAGTTTCTGCATTCACACATTTTCTCATCGACTTCAGTTGCTGCGTCCACCCATCTTCTCATCGACTTCAGTTTATGCATCCACCCATCGTCTCATCGACACCAGTTACTGCATCTACCCATCTTCTCATTGACTTCAGTGTCTGCATCCACCCATCTTCTCATTGACTTCAGTTTCTGCATTCACCCATTTTCTCATTGACTTCATTCTCCTCATCCACCCATCTTCTCCTCAACTTCAGTTTCTGCATCCACCCATCTTCTCATGGACTACAGTCTCTGCATCCACCCATCTTCCCATTGACTTCAGTTGCTGCATCCACCCATCTTCTCATCGACATCAGTTTCTGCATCCACCCATCTTCTCATCGACTTCAGATGCTGCATCCATCCATCTTCTCTTCGACTTCAGTTTCTGCATCCACCCATCTTCTCATTGACCTCTGTCTCTGCATCCACGCATCTTCTCACTGACATCAGTTGCTGCATCGACCCATCTTCTCATCGACTTCAGTTTCCGCATCCACCCACCTTCTCATTGACTTCAGTTTCTGCATCCACCCATCTTCTCATCGACACCCGTTGCTGCATCTACCCATCTTCTCATTGACTTCAGTTTCTGCATCCACCCATCTTCTCATTGATTTCAGTCTCTGCATGCACCCATCTTCTCATAGACTGCAGGTGCTGCATCCACCCATCATCTCATCGACAACAGTTGCTACATCCACCCATCTTCTCATTGACTTCAGTCTCTGCATGCACCCATCTTCTCATAGACTTCAGTTGCTGCATCCACACGTTTTCTCATCGACACCCGTTGCTGCATCTACCCATCTTCTCATTGACTTCAGTTTCTGCATCCACCCATCTTCTCATTGATTTCAGTCTCTGCATGCACCCATCTTCTCATAGACTGCAGGTGCTGCATCCACCCATCATCTCATCGACAACAGTTGCGGCCTCCACCAATCTTCTCATCGACTTCAGTTTCTGCTTCCCCCCATCTTCTCATCGACACCAGTTATTGCATATACCCATCTTCTCATTGACTTCCGTCTCTGCATCCACCCATCTTCTCAGTTTCTGCATTCTCCAATTTTCTCATTGACTACAGTCTCTGCATCCACCCATCTTCTCATCAACTTCAGTTTCTGAATCCAAATATCTTCTCATTGATTTCAGTTGCTGCATCCACCCATCTTCTCATTGACTTCATTCTGCATCCACCAATCAGCTCATCGACTTCAGTTTCTGCTTTCACCCATCTTCTCATCGACACCAGCTGCTGCATCTGCCCATCCTCTCATTGACTTCAGTCTCAGCATCCACCCTTCTTCTCATTTACTTCAGTCTCTGCATGCACGCATCTTCTCATAGAATTCAGTTGCTGCATCCACCCATCTTCTCATTGATACCAGTTGCTGCATCCACCCCTCCTTTCATTGACTTCAGTCTGTGCATCCACCCATCTTGGCATTGACTTCAGTCTCTGCATGCACCCATCTTCTCATAGACTTCAGTTGCTGCATCCGCCCATCTTCTCATTGACACCAGTTGCTGCATACACCCATCTTCTCATTGACTTCAGTTTCTGCATTCACACATTTTCTCATCGACTTCAGTTGCTGCGTCCACCCATCTTCTCATCGACTTCAGTTTCCGCATCCACCCACCTTCTCATTGACTTCAGTTTCTGCATCCACCCATCTTCTCATCGACACCCGTTGCTGCATCTACCCATCTTCTCATTGACTTCAGTTTCTGCATCCACCCATCTTCTCATTGATTTCAGTCTCTGCATGCACCCATCTTCTCATAGACTGCAGGTGCTGCATCCACCCATCATCTCATCGACAACAGTTGCTACATCCACCCATCTTCTCATTGACTTCAGTCTCTGCATGCACCCATCTTCTCATAGACTTCAGTTGCTGCATCCACACGTTTTCTCATCGACACCCGTTGCTGCATCTACCCATCTTCTCATTGACTTCAGTTTCTGCATCCACCCATCTTCTCATTGATTTCAGTCTCTGCATGCACCCATCTTCTCATAGACTGCAGGTGCTGCATCCACCCATCATCTCATCGACAACAGTTGCGGCCTCCACCAATCTTCTCATCGACTTCAGTTTCTGCTTCCCCCCATCTTCTCATCGACACCAGTTATTGCATATACCCATCTTCTCATTGACTTCCGTCTCTGCATCCACCCATCTTCTCAGTTTCTGCATTCTCCAATTTTCTCATTGACTACAGTCTCTGCATCCACCCATCTTCTCATCAACTTCAGTTTCTGAATCCAAATATCTTCTCATTGATTTCAGTTGCTGCATCCACCCATCTTCTCATTGACTTCATTCTGCATCCACCAATCAGCTCATCGACTTCAGTTTCTGCTTTCACCCATCTTCTCATCGACACCAGCTGCTGCATCTGCCCATCCTCTCATTGACTTCAGTCTCAGCATCCACCCTTCTTCTCATTTACTTCAGTCTCTGCATGCACGCATCTTCTCATAGAATTCAGTTGCTGCATCCACCCATCTTCTCATTGATACCAGTTGCTGCATCCACCCCTCCTTTCATTGACTTCAGTCTGTGCATCCACCCATCTTGGCATTGACTTCAGTCTCTGCATGCACCCATCTTCTCATAGACTTCAGTTGCTGCATCCGCCCATCTTCTCATTGACACCAGTTGCTGCATACACCCATCTTCTCATTGACTTCAGTTTCTGCATTCACACATTTTCTCATCGACTTCAGTTGCTGCGTCCACCCATCTTCTCATCGACTTCAGTTTATTCATCCACCCATCGTCTCATCGACACCAGTTACTGCATCTACCCATCTTCTCATTGACTTCAGTGTCTGCATCCACCCATCTTCTCATTGACTTCAGTTTCTGCATTCACCCATTTTCTCATTGACTTCATTCTCCTCATCCACCCATCTTCTCCTCAACTTCAGTTTCTGCATCCACCCATCTTCTCATGGACTACAGTCTCTGCATCCACCCATCTTCCCATTGACTTCAGTTGCTGCATCCACCCATCTTCTCATCGACATCAGTTTCTGCATCCACCCATCTTCTCATCGACTTCAGATGCTGCATCCATCCATCTTCTCTTCGACTTCAGTTTCTGCATCCACCTATCTGCTCATTGACTTCAGTTTCTGCATCCACCCATCTTCTCATCGACACCAGTTGCTGCATCTACCCATTTTCTCATTGACATCAGTCTCTGCATCCACCCATCTTCTCGTTGACTTCAGTCTCTGCATGCACCCATCTTCTCATAGACTTCAGTCTCTGCAAGCACCCATCTTCTCGTAGACTTCAGTTGCTGCATCCGCCCATCTTCTCATCGACACCAGTTGCTACATACACCCATCTTCTCATTGACTGCAGTTTCTGCATCCACACATTTTCTCATCGACTTCAGTTGCTGCGTCCACCCATCTTCTCATCGACTTCAGTTTCTGCATCCACCCATCGTCTCATCGACACTAGTTACTGCATCTACCCATCTTCTCATTGACTTCAGCGTCTGCATCCACCCATCTTCTCATTGACTTCAGTTTCTGCATCCACCCATCTTCTCATTGACTTCAGTCTCAGCATCCACCCATCTTCTCGTTGACTTCAGTCTCTGCATGCACCCATGTTGTCATAGACTTCAGTCTCTGCATGCACCCATCTTCTCATAGACTTCAGTTGCTGCATCTACCCATCTTCTCATCGACTTCAGTTTCTGCATCCACCCATCTTCTCATCGACTTCAGTTTCTGCATCCACCCATCGTCTCATCGACACCAGTTACTGCATCTACCCATCTTCTCATTGACTTCAGTGTGTGCATCCACCTATCTTCTCATTGACATCAGTTTCTGCATTCACCCATTTTCTCATTGTCTTTAGTCTCTGCATCCACCCATCATCTCCTCAACTTCAGTTTCTGCATCCACCCATCTTCTCATGGACTTCAGTCTCTGCATCCACCCATCTTCTCATTGACTTCAGTTGCTGCATCCACCCATCTTCTCATCGACTTCAGTTTCTGCATCCGCCCATCTTCTCATCGACTTCAGTGACTGTATCCACCCATCTTCTCATTGACTTCAGTATGTGCATCCACCCATCTTCTCATTGACTTCAGTTTCTGCATCCACCCATCTTCTCATCGACTTCAGTGACTGTATCCACCCATCTTCTCATTGACTTTAATATCTGCATCCACCCATCTTCTCTTTAACTTCAGTTGCTGCATCCACCCATCTTCTCATCGACTTCAGTGACTGTATCCCCCCATCTTATCATCGACACCAGTTGCTGCATCCACGCATCTTCTCATTGACTTCTGTCTCCGCATCCACCCATCTTCTCGACTTCAGTTTCTGCATCCTCCCATCTTCTCATTGACTTCTGTCTCCGCATCCACCCACCTTCTCATCGACTTCAGTTTCTGCATCCTCCCATCTTCTCATTGACTTCAGTTGCTGCTTCGACCCATCTTCTCATTGACTTCAGTATCTGCATCGACCCATCTTCTCATTGACTTCAGTTTCTACATCCACGCATCTTCTCATCGACTTCAGTTTCTGCATCCACCCATCTTCTCATCGACTTCAGTTTCTGCATTGAACCCTCTTCTCATCGACACCAGTTGCTGCTTCCACCCATCTTCTCATTGACTTCAGCCTCTGCATCCACCCATCTTCTCATTGATTTCAGTCTCTGCATGCACGCATCATCTGAGGGAATTCAGTTTCTACAACCACCCATCTTCTCATCGACACCAGTTGCTGCATCGAACCCTCTTCTCATCGACACCAGTTGCTGCTTCCACCCATCTTCTCATTGACTTCAGCCTCTGCATCCACCCATCTTCTCATTGATTTCAGTCTCTGCATGCACGCATCATCTGAGGGAATTCAGTTTCTACAACCACCCATCTTCTCATCGACACCAGTTGCTGCATCTACCCATCTTCTCATTGACTTCAGTCTCTGCATCCACCCACCTTCTCATTGACTTCAGTTGCTGCATCCTCCCATCTTCTCATTGACTTCAATTGTTGCATCCACCCATCTTCTCATACACTTCAGTCTATGCATGCACGCATCTTCGCATCGACTTCAGTTGCTGCATCGACCCATCTTCTCATTGACTTCAGTTTCTGCTTCCACCCATCTTCTCATCGACTTCAGTCTCTGCATCCACCCATCTTCTCATCGACCTCGGTTTCTGCATCCACCCATCTTGTCATTGATTTCAGGTTCTGCATCCACGCATCTTCTCATTGACTTCAGTCTCTGCATCCACCCATCTTCTCATCGACTTCAGTTGCTGCATCCGCCCATCTTCTTATCGACTTCAGTTTCTGCATCCACCAATGTTCTTATCGACCCCAGTTACTGCATCTACCCATCTTCTCATTGACTTCAGTCTCAGCATCCACCCATCTTCTCATTGACTTCAGTCTCTGCATGCACCCATTTTCTCATAGACTTCAGTTGCTGCATCCACTAATCAGCTCATCGACTTCAGTTTCTGCTTTCACCCATCTTCTCATCGACACCAGCTGCTGCATCTGCCCATCCTCTCATTGACTTCAGTCTCAGCATCCACCCTTCTTCTCATTTACTTCAGTCTCTGCATGCACGCATCTTCCCTTTGACTTTAGTTGCTGCATCCACCCCACTTCTCATCGACTTCAGTTTCTGCATCCACCCATCTTCTCATCGGCTTCAGTGACTGTATCCACCCATCTTCTCATTGACTTCAGTTTCTGCATCCACCCATCTTCTCTTGAACTTCAGTTGCTGCATCCACCCATCTTCTCATCGACGTCAGTGACTGTATCCACCCATCTTCTCATCGACACCAGAAGCTGCATCCACCCATCTTCTCTTTGACTTCAGTCTCTGCATCCACCCATCTTCTCATCGACTTCAGTTTCTGCATCCTCCCATCTTGTCATCGAGTTAAGTTTCTGCATAGACCCATCTTCTCATCGACACCATCTGCTGCATCTACCCATCTTCTCATCGACTTCAGTTTCTGCATCCACCCATCTTCTCATCGATTTCAGTGACTGTATCAACCCATCTTCTCATCGACACAAGCTGTTGCATCCACCCATCTTCTCATTGACTTCAGCTGCTGCATCCACCCATCTTCTCATCGACTTCAGTTTCTGCATCCTTCCAGCTTCTCATCGACTTCAGCTTCTACATCCACCCATCTTCTCATTGACATCATTTGCTGCATCCACCCATCTTCTCATTGACTTCAGTTTCTGCATCCACCCATCTTCTCAGCGACTTCAGTCTCTGCATCCACCCATCTTCTCATTGACTTTAGTGACTATATCCACCCATCTTCTCATTGACTTCAGTTTCTGCATCCACCCATCTTCTCATCGACTTCAGTCTCTGCATCCACCCATCTTCTCATGGACTTCAGTCTCTGCATCCACCCATCTTCTCATTGACATCAGTGACTGTATCCACCCACCTTCTCATTGACTTCAGTTTCTGCATCCACCCATCTTCTCTTTAACTTCAGTTGCTGCATCCACCCATCTTCTCATCGACTTCAGTGACTGTATCCACCCATCTTCTCATCGACACCAGTTGCTGCATCCGCCCATCTTCTCATTGACTTCAGTCTCTACATCCACACATCTTCTCATCAAGTTAGGTTTCTGCATCCACCCATCTTCTCACTGACATCAGTTGCTGCATCGACCCATCTTCTCATTGACTTCAGTTTCTGCATCCACCCACCTTCTCATCGACTTCAGTTTCTGCATCCACCCATCTTCTCATTGACCTCAGTCTCTGCATCCACGCATCTTCTCACTGACATCAGTTGCTGCATCGACCCATCTTCTCATCGACTTCAGTTTCTGCATCCACCCACCTTCTCATTGACTTCAGTTTCTGCATCCACCCATCTTCTCATCGACACCAGTTGCTGCATCTACCCATCTTCTCATTGACTTCAGTTTCTGCATCCACCCATCTTCTCATTGATTTCAGTCTCTGCATGCACCCATCTTCTCATAGACTGCAGGTGCTGCATCCACCCATCATCTCATCGACAACAGTTGCTACATCCACCCATCTTCTCATTGACTTCAGTCTCTGCATGCACCCATCTTCTCATAGACTTCAGTTGCTGCATCCACACGTTTTCTCATCGACTTCAGTTGCGGCCTCCACCAATCTTCTCATCGACTTCAGTTTCTGCTTCCACCCATCTTCTCATCGACACCAGTTATTGCATATACCCATCTTCTCATTGACTTCCGTCTCTGCATCCACCCATCTTCTCTTTAACTTCAGTTGCTGCATCCACCCATCTTCTCATCGACTTCAGTGACTGTATCCCCCCATCTTATCATCGACACAAGTTGCTGCATCCACGCATCTTCTCATTGACTTCTGTCTCCGCATCCACCCATCTTCTCGACTTCAGTTTCTGCATCCTCCCATCTTCTCATTGACTTCTGTCTCCGCATCCACCCATCTTCTCATCGACTTCAGTTTCTGCATCCTCCCATCTTCTCATTGACTTCAGTTGCTGCTTCGACCCATCTTCTCATTGACTTCAGTATCTGCATCGACCCATCTTCTCATTGACTTCAGTTTCTACATCCACGCATCTTCTCATCGACTTCAGTTTCTGCATCCACCCATCTTCTCATCGACTTCAGTTGCTGCATCGAACCCTCTTCTCATC
Organism: Mobula birostris; assembly: GCF_030028105.1. Classification (NCBI taxonomy): domain Eukaryota; kingdom Metazoa; phylum Chordata; class Chondrichthyes; order Myliobatiformes; family Myliobatidae; genus Mobula; species Mobula birostris. The sequence continues at coordinate 90,344,330 of NC_092378.1, forward strand.
GACACCAGTTGCTGCTTCCACCCATCTTCTCATTGACTTCAGCCTCTGCATCCACCCATCTTCTCATTGATTTCAGTCTCTGCATGCACGCATCATCTGAGGGAATTCAGTTTCTACAACCACCCATCTTCTCATCGACACCAGTTGCTGCATCTACCCATCTTCTCATTGACTTCAGTCTCTGCATCCACCCACCTTCTCATTGACTTCAGTTGCTGCATCCTCCCATCTTCTCATTGACTTCAATTGTTGCATCCACCCATCTTCTCATACACTTCAGTCTCTGCATGCACGCATCTTCGCATCGACTTCAGTTGCTGCATCGACCCATCTTCTCATTGACTTCAGTTTCTGCTTCCACCCATCTTCTCATCGACTTCAGTCTCTGCATCCACTCATCTTCTCATCGACCTCGGTTTCTGCATCCACCCATCTTGTCATTGATTTCAGGTTCTGCATCCACGCATCTTCTCATTGACTTCAGTCTCTGCATCCACCCATCTTCTCATCGACTTCAGTTGCTGCATCCACCCATCTTCTTATCGACTTCAGTTTCTGCATCCACCAATGTTCTTATCGACCCCAGTTACTGCATCTACCCATCTTCTCATTGACTTCAGTCTCAGCATCAACCCATCTTCTCATCGACACAAGCTGTTGCATCCACCCATCTTCTCATTGACTTCAGCTGCTGCATCCACCCATCTTCTCATCGACTTCAGTTTCTGCATCCTTCCAGCTTCTCATCGACTTCAGCTTCTACATCCACCCATCTTCTCATTGACATCATTTGCTGCATCCACCCATCTTCTCATTGACTTCAGTTTCTGCATCCACCCATCTTCTCAGCGACTTCAGTCTCTGCATCCACCCATCTTCTCATTGACTTTAGTGACTATATCCACCCATCTTCTCATTGACTTCAGTTTCTGCATCCACCCATCTTCTCATCGACTTCAGTCTCTGCATCCACCCATCTTCTCATGGACTTCAGTCTCTGCATCCACCCATCTTCTCATTGACATCAGTGACTGTATCCACCCACCTTCTCATTGACTTCAGTTTCTGCATCCACCCATCTTCTCTTTAACTTCAGTTGCTGCATCCACCCATCTTCTCATCGACTTCAGTGACTGTATCCACCCATCTTCTCATCGACACCAGTTGCTGCATCCGCCCATCTTCTCATTGACTTCAGTCTCTACATCCACACATCTTCTCATCAAGTTAGGTTTCTGCATCCACCCATCTTCTCACTGACATCAGTTGCTGCATCGACCCATCTTCTCATTGACTTCAGTTTCTGCATCCACCCACCTTCTCATCGACTTCAGTTTCTGCATCCACCCATCTTCTCATTGACCTCAGTCTCTGCATCCACGCATCTTCTCACTGACATCAGTTGCTGCATCGACCCATCTTCTCATCGACTTCAGTTTCTGCATCCACCCACCTTCTCATTGACTTCAGTTTCTGCATCCACCCATCTTCTCATCGACACCAGTTGCTGCATCTACCCATCTTCTCATTGACTTCAGTTTCTGCATCCACCCATCTTCTCATTGATTTCAGTCTCTGCATGCACCCATCTTCTCATAGACTGCAGGTGCTGCATCCACCCATCATCTCATCGACAACAGTTGCTACATCCACCCATCTTCTCATTGACTTCAGTCTCTGCATGCACCCATCTTCTCATAGACTTCAGTTGCTGCATCCACACGTTTTCTCATCGACTTCAGTTGCGGCCTCCACCAATCTTCTCATCGACTTCAGTTTCTGCTTCCACCCATCTTCTCATCGACACCAGTTATTGCATATACCCATCTTCTCATTGACTTCCGTCTCTGCATCCACCCATCTTCTCAGTTTCTGCATTCTCCAATTTTCTCATTGACTACAGTCTCTGCATCCACCCATCTTCTCATCAACTTCAGTTTCTGAATCCAATTATCTTCTCATTGATTTCAGTTGCTGCATCCACCCATCTACTCATTGACTTCAGTCTGCATCCACCAATCAGCTCATCGACTTCAGTTTCTGCTTTCACCCATCTTCTCATCGACACCAGCTGCTGCATCTGCCCATCCTCTCATTGACTTCAGTCTCAGCATCCACCCTTCTTCTCATTTACTTCAGTCTCTGCATGCACGCATCTTCTCATAGAATTCAGTTGCTGCATCCACCCATCTTCTCATTGATACCAGTTGCTGCATCCACACCTCCTTTCATTGACTTCAGTCTGTGCATCCACCCATCTTGGCATTGACTTCAGTCTCTGCATGCACCCAACTTCTCATAGACTTCAGTTGCTGCATCCGCCCATCTTCTCATTGACACCAGTTGCTGCATACACCCATCTTCTCATTGACTTCAGTTTCTGCATTCACACATTTTCTCATCGACTTCAGTTGCTGCGTCCACCCATCTTCTCATCGACTTCAGTTTATGCATCCACCCATCGTCTCATCGACACCAGTTACTGCATCTACCCATCTTCTCATTGACCTCAGTGTCTGCATCCACCCATCTTCTCATTGACTTCAGTTTCTGCATTCACCCATTTTCTCATTGACTTCATTCTCCTCATCCACCCATCTTCTCCTCAACTTCAGTTTCTGCATCCACCCATCTTCTCATGGACTACAGTCTCTGCATCCACCCATCTTCCCATTGACTTCAGTTGCTGCATCCACCCATCTCCTCATCGACATCAGTTTCTGCATCCACCCATCTTCTCATCGACTTCAGATGCTGCATCCATCCATCTTCTCTTCGACTTCAGTTTCTGCATCCACCTATCTTCTCATTGACTTCAGTTTCTGCATCCACCCATCTTCTCATCGACACCAGTTGCTGCATCTACCCATTTTCTCATTGACATCAGTCTCTGCATCCACCCATCTTCTCGTTGACTTCAGTCTCTGCATGCACCCATCTTCTCATAGACTTCAGTCTCTGCAAGCACCCATCTTCTCGTAGACTTCAGTTGCTGCATCCGCCCATCTTCTCATCGACACCAGTTGCTACATACACCCATCTTCTCATTGACTGCAGTTTCTGCATCCACACATTTTCTCATCGACTTCAGTTGCTGCGTCCACCCATCTTCTCATCGACTTCAGTTTCTGCATCCACCCATCGTCTCATCGACACTAGTTACTGCATCTACCCATCTTCTCACTGACTTCAGCGTCTGCATCCACCCATCTTCTCATTGACTTCAGTTTCTGCATCCACCCATCTTCTCATTGACTTCAGTCTCAGCATCCACCCATCTTCTCGTTGACTTCAGTCTCTGCATGCACCCATGTTGTCATAGACTTCAGTCTCTGCATGCACCCATCTTCTCATAGACTTCAGTTGCTGCATCCACCGATCTTCTCGCCGACACCTGTTGCTACGTCCACGCATCTTCTCATCGACTTCAGTCTCTGCATGCACCCATCTTCTCATAGACTTCAGTTGCTGCATCTACCCATCTTCTCATCGACTTCAGTTTCTGCATCCACCCATCTTCTCATCGACTTCAGTTTCTGCATCCACCCATCGTCTCATCGACACCAGTTACTGCATCTACCCATCTTCTCATTGACTTCAGTGTGTGCATCCACCTATCTTCTCATTGACATCAGTTTCTGCATTCACCCATTTTCTCATTGTCTTTAGTCTCTGCATCCACCCATCATCTCCTCAACTTCAGTTTCTGCATCCACCCATCTTCTCATGGACTTCAGTCTCTGCATCCACCCATCTTCTCATTGACTTCAGTTGCTGCATCCACCCATCTTCTCATCGACTTCAGTTTCTGCATCCGCCCATCTTCTCATCGACTTCAGTGACTGTATCCACCCATCTTCTCATTGACTTCAGTATGTGCATCCACCCATCTTCTCATTGACTTCAGTTGCTGCATCCACCCATCTTCTCATCGACTTCAGTTTCTGCATCCACCCATCTTCTCATCGACTTCAGTGACTGTATCCACCCATCTTCTCATTGACTTTAATATCTGCATCCACCCATCTTCTCTTTAACTTCAGTTGCTGCATCCACCCATCTTCTCATCGACTTCAGTGACTGTATCCCCCCATCTTATCATCGACACAAGTTGCTGCATCCACGCATCTTCTCATTGACTTCTGTCTCCGCATCCACCCATCTTCTCGACTTCAGTTTCTGCATCCTCCCATCTTCTCATTGACTTCTGTCTCCGCATCCACCCATCTTCTCATCGACTTCAGTTTCTGCATCCTCCCATCTTCTCATTGACTTCAGTTGCTGCTTCGACCCATCTTCTCATTGACTTCAGTATCTGCATCGACCCATCTTCTCATTGACTTCAGTTTCTACATCCACGCATCTTCTCATCGACTTCAGTTTCTGCATCCACCCATCTTCTCATCGACTTCAGTTGCTGCATCGAACCCTCTTCTCATCGACACCAGTTGCTGCTTCCACCCATCTTCTCATTGACTTCAGCCTCTGCATCCACCCATCTTCTCATTGATTTCAGTCTCTGCATGCACGCATCATCTGAGGGAATTCAGTTTCTACAACCACCCATCTTCTCATCGACACCAGTTGCTGCATCTACCCATCTTCTCATTGACTTCAGTCTCTGCATCCACCCACCTTCTCATTGACTTCAGTTGCTGCATCCTCCCATCTTCTCATTGACTTCAATTGTTGCATCCACCCATCTTCTCATACACTTCAGTCTCTGCATGCACGCATCTTCGCATCGACTTCAGTTGCTGCATCGACCCATCTTCTCATTGACTTCAGTTTCTGCTTCCACCCATCTTCTCATCGACTTCAGTCTCTGCATCCACTCATCTTCTCATCGACCTCGGTTTCTGCATCCACCCATCTTGTCATTGATTTCAGGTTCTGCATCCACGCATCTTCTCATTGACTTCAGTCTCTGCATCCACCCATCTTCTCATCGACTTCAGTTGCTGCATCCACCCATCTTCTTATCGACTTCAGTTTCTGCATCCACCAATGTTCTTATCGACCCCAGTTACTGCATCTACCCATCTTCTCATTGACTTCAGTCTCAGCATCCACCCATCTTCTCATTGACTTCAGTCTCTGCATGCACCCATCTTCTCATAGACTTCAGTTGCTGCATCCACTAATCAGCTCATCGACTTCAGTTTCTGCTTTCACCCATCTTCTCATCGACACCAGCTGCTGCATCTGCCCATCCTCTCATTGACTTCAGTCTCAGCATCCACCCTTCTTCTCATTTACTTCAGTCTCTGCATGCACGCATCTTCCCTTTGACTTTAGTTGCTGCATCCACCCCACTTCTCATCGACTTCAGTTTCTGCATCCACCCATCTTCTCATCGGCTTCAGTGACTGTATCCACCCATCTTCTCATTGACTTCAGTTTCTGCATCCACCCATCTTCTCTTTAACTTCAGTTGCTGCATCCACCCATCTTCTCATCGACGTCAGTGACTGTATCCACCCATCTTCTCATCGACACCAGAAGCTGCATCCACCCATCTTCTCTTTGACTTCAGTCTCTGCATCCACCCATCTTCTCATCGACTTCAGTTTCTGCATCCTCCCATCTTGTCATCGAGTTAAGTTTCTGCATAGACCCATCTTCTCATCGACACCATCTGCTGCATCTACCCATCTTCTCATCGACTTCAGTTTCTGCATCCACCCATCTTCTCATCGATTTCAGTGAATGTATCAACCCATCTTCTCATCGACACCAGCTGTTGCATCCACCCATCTTCTCATTGACTTCAGCTGCTGCATCCACCCATCTTCTCATCGACTTCAGTTTCTGCATCCACCCATCTTCTCATCGACTTCAGTTTCTGCATCCTTCCAGCTTCTCATCGACTTCAGCTTCTACATCCACCCATCTTCTCATTGACATCATTTGCTGCATCCACCCATCTTCTCATTGACTTCAGTTTCTGCATCCACCCATCTTCTCAGCGACTTCAGTCTCTGCATCCACCCATCTTCTCATTGACTTTAGTGACTATATCCACCCATCTTCTCATTGACTTCAGTTTCTGCATCCACCCATCTTCTCATCGACTTCAGTCTCTGCATCCACCCATCTTCTCATGGACTTCAGTCTCTGCATCCACCCATCTTCTCATTGACATCAGTGACTGTATCCACCCACCTTCTCATTGACTTCAGTTTCTGCATCCACCCATCTTCTCTTTAACTTCAGTTGCAGCATCCACCCATCTTCTCATCGACTTCAGTGACTGTATCCACCCATCTTCTCATCGACACCAGTTGCTGCATCCGCCCATCTTCTCATTGACTTCAGTCTCTACATCCACACATCTTCTCATCAAGTTAGGTTTCTGCATCCACCCATCTTCTCACTGACATCAGTTGCTGCATCGACCCATCTTCTCATTGACTTCAGTTTCTGCATCCACCCACCTTCTCATCGACTTCAGTTTCTGCATCCACCCATCTTCTCATTGACCTCAGTCTCTGCATCCACGCATCTTCTCACTGACATCAGTTGCTGCATCGACCCATCTTCTCATCGACTTCAGTTTCTGCATCCACCCACCTTCTCATTGACTTCAGTTTCTGCATCCACCCATCTTCTCATCGACACCAGTTGCTGCATCTACCCATCTTCTCATTGACTTCAGTTTCTGCATCCACCCATCTTCTCATTGATTTCAGTCTCTGCATGCACCCATCTTCTCATAGACTGCAGGTGCTGCATCCACCCATCATCTCATCGACAACAGTTGCTACATCCACCCATCTTCTCATTGACTTCAGTCTCTGCATGCACCCATCTTCTCATAGACTTCAGTTGCTGCATCCACAGGTTTTCTCATCGACTTCAGTTGCGGCCTCCACCAATCTTCTCATTGACTTCCGTCTCTGCATCCACCCATCTTCTCAGTTTCTGCATTCTCCAATTTTCTCATTGACTACAGTCTCTGCATCCACCCATCTTCTCATCAACTTCAGTTTCTGAATCCAAATATCTTCTCATTGATTTCAGTTGCTGCATCCACCCATCTTCTCATTGACTTCAGTCTGCATCCACCAATCAGCTCATCGACTTCAGTTTCTGCTTTCACCCATCTTCTCATCGACACCAGCTGCTGCATCTGCCCATCCTCTCATTGACTTCAGTCTCAGCATCCACCCTTCTTCTCATTTACTTCAGTCTCTGCATGCACGCATCTTCTCATAGAATTCAGTTGCTGCATCCACCCATCTTCTCATTGATACCAGTTGCTGCATCCACCCCTCCTTTCATTGACTTCAGTCTGTGCATCCACCCATCTTGGCATTGACTTCAGTCTCTGCATGCACCCATCTTCTCATAGACTTCAGTTGCTGCATCCGCCCATCTTCTCATTGACACCAGTTGCTGCATACACCCATCTTCTCATTGACTTCAGTTTCTGCATTCACACATTTTCTCATCGACTTCAGTTGCTGCGTCCACCCATCTTCTCATCGACTTCAGTTTATGCATCCACCCATCGTCTCATCGACACCAGTTACTGCATCAACCCTTCTTCTCATTGACTTCAGTGTCTGCATCCACCCATCTTCTCATTGACTTCAGTTTCTGCATTCACCCATTTTCTCATTGACTTCATTCTCCTCATCCACCCATCTTCTCCTCAACTTCAGTTTCTGCATCCACCCATCTTCTCATGGACTACAGTCTCTGCATCCACCCATCTTCCCATTGACTTCAGTTGCTGCATCCACCCATCTTCTCATCGACATCAGTTTCTGCATCCACCCATCTTCTCATCGACTTCAGAAGCTGCATCCACCCATCTTCTCTTCGACTTCAGTTTCTGCATCCACCTATCTTCTCATTGACTTCAGTTTCTGCATCCACCCATCTTCTCATCGACACCAGTTGCTGCATCTACCCATGTTCTCATTGACATCAGTCTCTGCATCCACCCATCTTCTCGTTGACTTCAGTCTCTGCATGCACCCATCTTCTCATAGACTTCAGTCTCTGCAAGCACCCATCTTCTCGTAGACTTCAGTTGCTGCATCCGCCCATCTTCTCATCGACACCAGTTGCTACATACACCCATCTTCTCATTGACTGCAGTTTCTGCATCCACACATTTTCTCATCGACTTCAGTTGCTGCGTCCACCCATCTTCTCATCGACTTCAGTTTCTGCATCCACCCATCGTCTCATCGACACTAGTTACTGCATCTACCCATCTTCTCATTGACTTCAGCGTCTGCATCCACCCATCTTCTCATTGACATCAGTTTCTGCATTCACCCATTTTCTCATTGTCTTTAGTCTCTGCATCCACCCATCATCTCCTCAACTTCAGTTTCTGCATCCACCCATCTTCTCATGGACTTCAGTCTCTGCATCCACCCATCTTCTCATTGACTTCAGTTGCTGCATCCACCCATCTTCTCATCGACTTCAGTTTCTGCATCCGCCCATCTTCTCATCGACTTCAGTGACTGTATCCACCCATCTTCTCATTGACTTCAGTATGTGCATCCACCCATCTTCTCATTGACTTCAGTTGCTGCATCCACCCATCTTCTCATCGACTTCAGTTTCTGCATCCACCCATCTTCTCATCGACTTCAGTGACTGTATCCACCCATCTTCTCATTGACTTCAATATCTGCATCCACCCATCTTCTCTTTAACTTCAGTTGCTGCATCCACCCATCTTCTCATCGACTTCAGTGACTGTATCCCCCCATCTTATCATCGACACCAGTTGCTGCATCCATTCATCTTCTCATTGACTTCTGTCTCCGCATCCACCCATCTTCTCATCGACTTCAGTTTCTGCATCCTCCCATCTTCTCATTGACTTCCGTCTCCGCATCCACCCATCTTCTCATCGACTTCAGTTTCTGCATCCTCCCATCTTCTCATTGACTTCAGTTGCTGCTTCGACCCATCTTCTCATTGACTTCAGTATCTGCATCGACCCATCTTCTCATTGACTTCAGTTTCTACATCCACGCATCTTCTCATCGACTTTAGTTTCTGCATCCACCCATCTTCTCATCGACTTCAGTTGCTGCATCGAACCCTCTTCTCATCGACACCAGTTGCTGCTTCCACCCATCTTCTCATTGACTTCAGCCTCTGCATCCACCCATCTTCTCATTGATTTCAGTCTCTGCATGCACGCATCATCTGAGGGAATTCAGTTTCTACAACCACCCATCTTCTCATCGACACCAGTTGCTGCATCTACCCATCTTCTCATTGACTTCAGTCTCTGCATCCACCCACCTTCTCATTGACTTCAGTTGCTGCATCCTCCCATCTTCTCATTGACTTCAATTGTTGCATCCACCCATCTTCTCATACACTTCAGTCTCTGCATGCACGCATCTTCGCATCGACTTCAGTTGCTGCATCGACCCATCTTCTCATTGACTTCAGTTTCTGCTTCCACCCATCTTCTCATCGACTTCAGTCTCTGCATCCACCCATCTTCTCATCGACCTCGGTTTCTGCATCCACCCATCTTGTCATTGATTTCAGGTTCTGCATCCACGCATCTTCTCATTGACTTCAGTCTCTGCATCCACCCATCTTCTCATCGACTTCAGTTGCTGCATCCGCCCATCTTCTTATCGACTTCAGTTTCTGCATCCACCAATGTTCTTATCGACCCCAGTTACTGCATCTACCCATCTTCTCATTGACTTCAGTCTCAGCATCCACCCATCTTCTCGTTGACTTCAGTCTCTGCATGCACCCATGTTGTCATAGACTTCAGTCTCTGCATGCACCCATCTTCTCATAGACTTCAGTTGCTGCATCCACCGATCTTCTCATCGACACCTGTTGCTACGTCCACGCATCTTCTCATCGACTTCAGTTTCTGCATCCACCGATCGTCTGATCGACACCAGTTACTGCATCTACCCATCTTCTCATTGACTTCAGTGTCTGCATCCACCCATCTTCTCATTGATTTCAGTTTCTGCATTCACCCATTTTCTCATTGTCTTTAGTCTCTGCATCCACCCATCTTCTACTCAACTTCAGTTTCTGCATCCACCCATCTTCTCATTGACTTCAGTATCTGCATCCTCCCATCTTCTCATTGACTTCAGTTTCTGCATCCACCCATCTTCTTTTTAACTTCAGTTGCTGCATCCACCCATCTTCTCATCGACGTCAGTGACTGTATCCACCCATCTACTCATCGACACCAGTTGCTGCTTCCACACATCTTCTCTTTGACTTCAGTCTCTGCATCCACCCATCTTCTCATCGACTTCAGTTTCTGCATCCACCCATCTTCTCATTGACTTCAGTTGCTGTATCCACCCAAATTCTCATTGACTTCAGTATCTGCATCGACCCATCTTCTCATTAACTTCAGTTTCTGCATCCACCCATCTTCTCATCGACTTCAGTTGCTGCATCGACCCATCGTCTCATCGAAACCAGTTACTGCATCTACCCATCTTCTGATTGATTTCAGTTTCTGCATCCACCCGTCTTCTCATTGACTTCAGTCTGCATCCGCCAATCTTCTCATCGACTTCAGTTTCTGCTTTCACCCATCTTCTCATCGACACCAGCTGCTGCATCTACCCATCCTCTCATTGACTTCAGTCTCAGCATCCACCCATCTTCTCATTTACTTCAGTCTCTGCATGCACGCATCTTCTCATAGAATTCAGTTTCTGCATCCACCCATCTTCTCATCGACACCAGTTGCTGCTTCCACACATCTTCTCTTTGACTTCAGTCTCTGCATCCACCCATCTTCTCATCGACTTCAGTTTCTGCATCCACCCATCTTCTCATTGACTTCAGTTGCTGTATCCACCCATCTTCTCATTGACTTCAGTATCTGCATCGACCCATCTTCTCATTAACTTCAGTTTCTACATCCACGCATCTTCACATCGACTTCAGTTGCTGCATCCTCCCATCTTCTCATTGACTTCAGTCTCTGCATCCACCCATCTTCTCGTTGACTTCAGACTCTGCATGCACCCAACTTCTCAGAGACTTCAGTCTCTGCATGCACCCGTCTTCTCGTAGACTTCAGTTGCTGCATCCACCCATCTTCTCATCGACACCAGTTGCTGCATACACCCATCTTCTCATTGACTTCAGTTTCTGCATTCAAATATTTTCTCATCGACTTCAGTGGCTGCGTCCACCCATCTTCTCATTGACTTCAGTGTCTGCATCCACCCATCTTCTCATTGACTTCAGTTTCTGCATTCAGCCATTTTCTCATTGACTTCATTCTCCTAATCCACCCATCTTCTCCTCAACTTCAGTTTCTGCATTCACCCATCTTCTCATGGACTTCAGTCTCTGTATCCACCCATGTACTCATCGACTTCAGTTTCTGCATCCACCCATCTTCTCATCCACTTCAGTGACTGTATCCACCCATCTTCTCATTGACTTCAGTTTCTGCATCCACCCATCTTCTCTTTAACTTCAGTTGCTGCATCCACCCATCTTCTTATCGACGTCAGTGACTGTACCCACCTATCTTCTCATCGACACCAGTTGCTGCATCCACCCATCTTCTCATTGACTTCAGTCTCTGCATCCACCCACCTTCTCATTGACTTCAGTTGCTGCATCCTCCCATCTTCTCATTGACTTCAGTTGTTGCATCCACCCATCTTCTCATACACTTCAGTCTCTGCAGGCACGCATCTTCTCATCGACTTCAGTTGCTGCATCGACCCATCTTCTCATTGACTTCAGTTTCTGCTTCCACCCATCTTCTCATCGACTTCAGACTCTGCATCCACCCATCTACTCATCGACCTCGGTTTCTGCATCCACCCATCTTGTCATTGATTTCAGGTTCTGCATCCACCCATCTTCTGATTGACTTCAGTCTCTGCATCCACCCATCTTCTCATCGACTTCAGTTGCTGCATCCACCCATCTTCTTATCGACTTCAGTTTCTGCATCCACCAATGTTCTTATCGACCCCAATTACTGCATCTACCCATCTTCTCATTGACTTCAGTCTCTGCATCCACCCATCTTCTCGTTGACTTCAGTCTCTGCATGCACCCATGTTGTCATAGACTTCAGTCTCTGCATGCACCCATCTTCTCATAGACTTCAGTTGCTGCATCCACCGATCTTCTGACCGACACCTGTTGCTACGTCCACGCATCTTCTCATCGACTTCAGTTTCTGCATCCACCGATCGTCTGATCGCCACCAGTTACTGCATCTACCCATCTTCTCATTGACTTCAGTGTCTGCATCCACCCATCTTCTCATTGACTTCAGTTTCTGCATTCACCCATTTTCTCATTGTCTTTAGTCTCTGCATCCACCCATCTTCTCCTCAACTTCAGTTTCTGCATCCACCCATCTTCTCTTTAACTTCAGTTGCTGCATCCACCCATCTTCTTATCGACGTCAGTGACTGTACCCACCTATCTTCTCATCGACACCAGTTGCTGCATCCACCCATCTTCTCATTGACTTCAGTCTCTGCATCCACCCACCTTCTCATCGACTTCAGTTGCTGCATCCTCCCATCTTCTCATTGACTTCAGTTGTTGCATCCACCCATCTTCTCATACACTTCAGTCTCTGCAGGCACGCATCTTCTCATCGACTTCAGTTGCTGCATCGACCCATCTTCTCATTGACTTCAGTTTCTGCTTCCACCCATCTTCTCATCGACTTCAGACTCTGCATCCACCCATCTACTCATCGACCTCGGTTTCTGCATCCACCCATCTTGTCATTGATTTCAGGTTCTGCATCCACCCATCTTCTGATTGACTTCAGTCTCTGCATCCACCCATCTTCTCATCGACTTCAGTTGCTGCATCCACCCATCTTCTTATCGACTTCAGTTTCTGCATCCACCAATGTTCTTATTGACCCCAGTTACTGCATCTACCCATCTTCTCATTGACTTCAGTCTCTGCATCCACCCATCTTCTCGTTGACTTCAGTCTCTGCATGCACCCATGTTGTCATAGACTTCAGTGTCTGCATGCACCCATCTTCTCATAGACTTCAGTTGCTGCATCCACCGATCTTCTGACCGACACCTGTTGCTACGTCCACGCATCTTCTCATCGACTTCAGTTTCTGCATCCACCGATCGTCTGATCGCCACCAGTTACTGCATCTACCCATCTTCTCATTGACTTCAGTGTCTGCATCCACCCATCTTCTCATTGACTTCAGTTTCTGCATTCACCCATTTTCTCATTGTCTTTAGTCTCTGCATCCACCCATCTTCTCCTCAACTTCAGTTTCTGCATCCACCCATCTTCTCATTGACTTCAGTATCTGCATCCTCCGATCATCTCATTGACTTCAGTTGCTGCATCCACCCATCTTCTCATCGCACTTCAGTTTCTGCATCCACCCATCTTCTCATCGACTTCAGTGACTGTATCCACACTTCTTCTCATCGACTTCAGTGACTATATCCACCCATCTTCTCATCGACACCAGTTGCTGCATCCACCCATCTTCTCATTGACTTCAGTCTCCGCATTCACCCATCTTCTCATCGACTTCAGTTTCTGCATCCACCCATCTTCTCATTGATTTCAGTTGCTGCATCGACCCATCTTCTCATTGACTTCAGTATCTGCATCGACCCATCTCCTCATTGACTTCAGTTTCTACATCCACGCATCTTCTCATCGACTTCAGTTTCTGAATCCACCCATCTTCTCATCGACTTTGTTGCTGCATCGACCCCTCTTCTCATCGACACCAGTTGCTGCATCCACCAATCTTCTCATCGACTTCAGTTTCTGGATCCACCCATCTCCTCATTGTCTTCAGTCTCTGCATCCACCCATCTTCTCATTGACTTCAATTTCTGCATCCACCCATCTTCTCATCGACTTCAGTTGCTGCATCCAGCCATCTTCACATTGACATCTGTTGCTGCATCCAACCATCTTCTCATTGACTTCAGTCTCTACATCCACCCATCTTCTCATTGACTTCAGTCTGCATCCACCAATCTTCTCATTGACTTCAGTTTCTGCTTCCACCCATATTCTCATCGACACCAGTTGCTGCATCTACCCATCTTCTCATTGACTTCAGCCTCTGCATCCACCCATCTTCTCATACACTTCAGTCTCTGCATGCACGCATCTTCTCATCGACTTCAGTTGCTGCATCAACCCATCTTCTCATTGACTTCAGTTTCTGATTCCACCCATCTTCTCATCGACTTCAGTTTCTGCATCCACCCATCTTCTCATCGACTTCGGTTTCTGCATCCACCCATCTTGTCATTGATTTCAGGTTCTGCATCCACCCATCTTCTCATTGACTTCAGCCTCTGCAACCACCCATCTTCTCATTGACTTCAGTTGCTGCATCCACCCATTTTCTCATCGACTTCAGTTTCTGCATCCTCCCATCTTCTAATCGACTTCAGTTTCTGCATCCACCCATCTTCTCATTGACTTCAGTGTCTGTATCCACCTATCTTCTCATCGACACCAGTTGCTGCATCCACCCATCTTCTCATTGACTTCAGTTGCTGCATCCACCCATCTTCTCATCGACTTTAGTTTCTGCATCCTCTCATCTTCTCATTGACTTCAGTCTCTGCATCCACCCATCTTCTCATTGACTTCAGTTGATGCATCCACACATCTTCTCTTCGACACCAGTTTCTGCATCCACCCATCTTCTCATTGACTTCAATTTCTGCATCCACCCATCTTCTCATCGACATCAGTTGCTGCATCCACCCATCTTCTCATTGACATCAGTTGCTGCATCCACCCATTTTCTCATCGCTTTCAGCCTCTGCATCCACCCATCTTCTCATTGATTTCAGTCTCTGCATGCACCCATCTTCTCATAGACTTCAGATGCTGCATCCACCCATCTTCTCATCGACACCAGTTGCCTCATCCACCCATATTCTCATTGACTTCAGTTTCTGCATCCACCCGTCTTCTCATCGACTTCAATGACTGTATCCACCCATCTTCTCATCGATTTCAGTTTCTGCATCCACCCATCTTCTCATCAATACCAGTTGCTGTATCCACCCCTCTTTTCAGTGACTTCAGGCTCTGCATCCTCCCATCTTCTCATTGACTTCAGTCTCTGCATCCACCCATCTTCTCGTTGACTTCAGACTCTGCATGCACCCATCTTCTCATTGACTTCAATTTCTGCATCCACCCATCTTCTCATCGACTTCAGTTGCTGCATCCAGCCATCTTCTCATTGACATCAGTTGCTGCATCCAACCATCTTCTCATTGACTTCAGTCTCTACATCCACCCATCTTCTCATTGACTTCAGTCTGCATCCACCAATCTTCTGATTGACTTCAGATTCTGCTTCCACCCATCTTCTCATCGACACCAGTTGCTGCATCTACCCATCTTCTCATTGACTTCAGCCTCTGCATCCACCCATCTTCTCATACACTTCAGTCTCTGCATGCACGCATCTTCTCATCGACTTCAGTTGCTGCATCAAAATATCTTCTCATTGACTTCAGTTTCTGCTTCCACCCATCTTCTCATCGACTTCAGTCTCTGCATCCACCCATCTTCTCATCGACTTTGGTTTCTGCATCCACCCATCTTGTCATTGATTTCAGGTTCTGCATCCACACATCTTCTCATTGACTTCAGCCTCTGCATCCACCCATCTTCTCATTGACTTCAGTTGCTGCATCCACCCATTTTCTCATCGACTTCAGTTTCTGCATCCTCCCATCTTCTAATCGACTTCAGTTTCTGCATCCACTCATCTTCTCATCGACTTGAGTGTCTGTATCCTCCCATCTTCTAATCGACTTCAGTTTCTGCATCCACCCATCTTCTCATTGACTTCAGTTGCTGCATCCACCCATCTTCTCATCGTCTTTAGTTTCTGCATCCTCTCATCTTGTCATCGACTTCAGTTTCTGCATACACCCATCTTCTCATCGATTTCAGTGACTGTATCAACCCATCTTCTCATCGACACCAGTTGTTGCATCCACCCATCTTCTCATTGACTTCAGTTGCTGCATCCACCTATCTTCTCATCGACTTTAGTTTCTTCATCCTCTCATCTTTTCATTGACTTCAGCCTCTGCATCGACCCATCATCTCATTGACTTCAGTTGATGCATCCACCCATCTTCTCTTCGACTTCAGTTTCTGCATCCCCCCATCTTCTCATCGACACCAGTTTCTGCATCCACCCATCTTCTCATTGACTTCAATTTCTGCATCTACCCATCTTCTCATCGACTTCAGTTGCTGCATCCACCCATCTTCTCATTGACATCAGTTGCTGCATCCACCCATTTTCTCATCGATTTCAGCCTCTGCATCCACCCATCTTCTCATTGATTTCAGTCTCTGCATGCACCCATCTTCTCATAGACTTCAGATGCTGCATCCACCCATCTTCGCATCGACACCAGTTGCCTCATCCACCCATATTCTGATTGACTTCAGTTTCTGCATCCACCCATCTTCTCATCGACTTCAGTTTCTGCATCCACCCATCTTCGCATCGACTTCAGTTTCTGCATCCTCCCATCTTGTCATCGACTTCAGATTCTGCATACACCCATCTTCTCTTCGATTTCAGTGACTGTATCAACCCATCTTCTCATCGACACCAGTTGTTGCATCCACCCATCTTCTCATTGACTTCAACTGCTGAATCCACCCATCTTCTCATCGACTTCAGTTTCTGCATCCACCCATCTTCTCATCGACTTCAGTTTCTGCATCCTTCCAGCTTCTCATCGACTTCAGCTTCTGCATCCACCCATCTTCTCATTGACGTCATTTGCTGCATCCACCCATCTGCTCTTTGACTTCAGTTTCTGCATCCACCCATCTTCTCAGCGACTTCAGTCTCTGCATCCACACATCTTCTCATCGACTTTACTGACTATATCCACCCATCTTCTCATTGACTTCAGTTTCTGCATCCACCCATCTTCTTATCGACTTCAGTCTCTGCATCCATCCATCTTCTCATGGACTTCAGTCTCTGCATCCACCCATCTTCTCATTGACATCAGATGCTGCATCCACCATTCTTCTCATCGACTTCAGTTTATGCATCCTCCCATCTTCTCATCGACCTCAGTTTCTGCATCCACCCATCTTATCATCGACACCAGTCTCTGCATTCACCCATCTTCTCATCGTCTTCAGTGACTGTATCCACCAATCTTCTCATCGACACCAGTTGCTGCATCTACCCATCTTCTCATCGACTTCAGTTTCAGCATCCACCCATCTTCTCATTGACTCAAGTTTCTGCATCGACCCATCTTCTCATCGGCTTCACTTTCTGCATCCACACATCTTCTCAACGACTTCAGTTGCTGCATCAAACCATCTTCTTATTGACTTCAGCCTCTGCATCCACCCATCTTCTCAATGATTTCAGTCTCTGCATGCCCCCATCTTCTCAGAGACTTCAAATGCTGCATCCACCCATCTTCTCATCGACACCAGTTGCTGCATCCACCCATCTTCTCATCGACACCAGTTACTGCATCTACCCATCTTCTCATTGACTTCAGTCTCTGCATCCACCCATCTTCTCATTGACTTCAGTTTCTGCATTCACCCATTTTCTCATTGAGTTCAGTCTCTGCATCCACCCATCTTTTCCTCAACTTCAGTTTCTGCATCCACCCATCTTCTCATGGACTTCGGTCTCTGCATCCACCCATCTTCTCATTGACTTCAGTTTCTGCATCCACCCATCTTCTCATTGACTTCTGTCTCTGCATGCTCCCATCTTCTCATAGACTTCAGTTGCTGCATCTACCCATCTTCTCATCGACTTCAGTTTCTGCATTCACCCATCTTCTCATCGACTTCAGTTTCTGCATCCACCCATCGTCTCATCGACACCAGTTACTGCATCTACCCATCTTCTCATTGACTTCAGTGTGCGCATCCACCTATCTTCTCATTGACATCAGTTTCTGCATTCACCCATTTTCTCATTGTCTTTAGTCTCTGCATCCACCCATCATCTCCTCAACTTCAGTTTCTGCATCCACCCATCTTCTCATGGACTTCAGTCTCTGCATCCACCCATCTTCTCATTGACTTCAGTTGCTGCATCCACCCATCTTCTCATCGACTTAAGTTTCTGCATCCACCCATCTTCTCATCGACTTCAGTGACTGTATCCACCCATCTTCTCATTGACTACAGTATGTGCATCACCCATCTTCTCATTGACTTCAGTTGCTGCATCCACCCATCTTCTCATCGACTTCAGTTTCTGCATCCACCCATCTTCTCATCGACTTCAGTGACTGTATCCACCCGTCTTCTCATTGACTTTAATATCTGCATCCACCCATCTTCTCTTTAACTTCAGTTGCTGCATCCACCCATCTTCTCATCGACTTCAGTGACTGTATCCCCCCATCTTCTCATCGACACCAGTTGCTGCATCCACGCATCTTCTCATTGACTTCTGTCTCCGCATCCACCCATCTTCTCATCGACTTCAGTTTCTGCATCGAACCCTCTTCTCATCGACACAAGTTGCTGCTTCCACCCATCTTCTCATTGACTTCAGCCTCTGCATCCACCCATCTTCTCATTGATTTCAGTCTCTGCATGCACGCATCATCTGAGGGACTTCAGTCTCTGCATCCACCCATCTTCTCCTCAACTTCAGTTTCTGCATCCACCCATCTTCTCTTTAACTTCAGTTGCTGCATCCACCCATCTTCTTATCGACGTCAGTGACTGTACCCACCTATCTTCTCATCGACACCAGTTGCTGCATCCACCCATCTTCTCATTGACTTCAGTCTCTGCATCCACCCACCTTCTCATCGACTTCAGTTGCTGCATCCTCCCATCTTCTCATTGACTTCAGTTGTTGCATCCACCCATCTTCTCATACACTTCAGTCTCTGCAGGCACGCATCTTCTCATCGACTTCAGTTGCTGCATCGACCCATCTTCTCATTGACTTCAGTTTCTGCTTCCACCCATCTTCTCATCGACTTCAGACTCTGCATCCACCCATCTACTCATCGACCTCGGTTTCTGCATCCACCCATCTTGTCATTGATTTCAGGTTCTGCATCCACCCATCTTCTGATTGACTTCAGTCTCTGCATCCACCCATCTTCTCATCGACTTCAGTTGCTGCATCCACCCATCTTCTTATCGACTTCAGTTTCTGCATCCACCAATGTTCTTATTGACCCCAGTTACTGCATCTACCCATCTTCTCATTGACTTCAGTCTCTGCATCCACCCATCTTCTCGTTGACTTCAGTCTCTGCATGCACCCATGTTGTCATAGACTTCAGTGTCTGCATGCACCCATCTTCTCATAGACTTCAGTTGCTGCATCCACCGATCTTCTGACCGACACCTGTTGCTACGTCCACGCATCTTCTCATCGACTTCAGTTTCTGCATCCACCGATCGTCTGATCGCCACCAGTTACTGCATCTACCCATCTTCTCATTGACTTCAGTGTCTGCATCCACCCATCTTCTCATTGACTTCAGTTTCTGCATTCACCCATTTTCTCATTGTCTTTAGTCTCTGCATCCACCCATCTTCTCCTCAACTTCAGTTTCTGCATCCACCCATCTTCTCATTGACTTCAGTATCTGCATCCTCCCATCATCTCATTGACTTCAGTTGCTGCATCCACCCATCTTCTCATCGCACTTCAGTTTCTGCAACCACCCATCTTCTCATCGACTTCAGTGACTGTATCCACACTTCTTCTCATCGACTTCAGTGACTATATCCACCCATCTTCTCATCGACACCAGTTGCTGCATCCACCCATCTTCTCATTGACTTCAGTCTCCGCATTCACCCATCTTCTCATCGACTTCAGTTTCTGCATCCACCCATCTTCTCATTGATTTCAGTTGCTGCATCGACCCATCTTCTCATTGACTTCAGTATCTGCATCGACCCATCTCCTCATTGACTTCAGTTTCTACATCCACGCATCTTCTCATCGACTTCAGTTTCTGAATCCACCCATCTTCTCATCGACTTTGTTGCTGCATCGACCCCTCTTCTCATCGACACCAGTTGCTGCATCCACCAATCTTCTCATCGACTTCAGTTTCTGGATCCACCCATCTCCTCATTGTCTTCAGTCTCTGCATCCACCCATCTTCTCATTGACTTCAATTTCTGCATCCACCCATCTTCTCATCGACTTCAGTTGCTGCATCCAGCCATCTTCTCATTGACATCTGTTGCTGCATCCAACCATCTTCTCATTGACTTCAGTCTCTACATCCACCCATCTTCTCATTGACTTCAGTCTGCATCCACCAATCTTCTCATTGACTTCAGTTTCTGCTTCCACCCATATTCTCATCGACACCAGTTGCTGCATCTACCCATCTTCTCATTGACTTCAGCCTCTGCATCCACCCATCTTCTCATACACTTCAGTCTCTGCATGCACGCATCTTCTCATCGACTTCAGTTGCTGCATCAACCCATCTTCTCATTGACTTCAGTTTCTGATTCCACCCATCTTCTCATCGACTTCAGTTTCTGCATCCACCCATCTTCTCATCGACTTCGGTTTCTGCATCCACCCATCTTCTCATTGATTTCAGGTTCTGCATCCACCCATCTTCTCATTGACTTCAGCCTCTGCAACCACCCATCTTCTCATTGACTTCAGTTGCTGCATCCACCCATTTTCTCATCGACTTCAGTTTCTGCATCCTCCCATCTTCTAATCGACTTCAGTTTCTGCATCCACCCATCTTCTCATTGACTTCAGTGTCTGTATCCACCTATCTTCTCATCGACACCAGTTGCTGCATCCACCCATCTTCTCATTGACTTCAGTTGCTGCATCCACCCATCTTCTCATCGACTTTAGTTTCTGCATCCTCTCATCTTCTCATTGACTTCAGTCTCTGCATCCACCCATCTTCTCATTGACTTCAGTTGATGCATCCACACATCTTCTCTTCGACACCAGTTTCTGCATCCACCCATCTTCTCATTGACTTCAATTTCTGCATCCACCCATCTTCTCATCGACATCAGTTGCTGCATCCACCCATCTTCTCATTGACATCAGTTGCTGCATCCACCCATTTTCTCATCGCTTTCAGCCTCTGCATCCACCCATCTTCTCATTGATTTCAGTCTCTGCATGCACCCATCTTCTCATAGACTTCAGATGCTGCATCCACCCATCTTCTCATCGACACCAGTTGCCTCATCCACCCATATTCTCATTGACTTCAGTTTCTGCATCCACCCGTCTTCTCATCGACTTCAATGACTGTATCCACCCATCTTCTCATCGATTTCAGTTTCTGCATCCACCCATCTTCTCATCAATACCAGTTGCTGTATCCACCCCTCTTTTCAGTGACTTCAGGCTCTGCATCCTCCCATCTTCTCATTGACTTCAGTCTCTGCATCCACCCATCTTCTCGTTGACTTCAGACTCTGCATGCACCCATCTTCTCATTGACTTCAATTTCTGCATCCACCCATCTTCTCATCGACTTCAGTTGCTGCATCCAGCCATCTTCTCATTGACATCAGTTGCTGCATCCAACCATCTTCTCATTGACTTCAGTCTCTACATCCACCCATCTTCTCATTGACTTCAGTCTGCATCCACCAATCTTCTGATTGACTTCAGATTCTGCTTCCACCCATCTTCTCATCGACACCAGTTGCTGCATCTACCCATCTTCTCATTGACTTCAGCCTCTGCATCCACCCATCTTCTCATACACTTCAGTCTCTGCATGCACGCATCTTCTCATCGACTTCAGTTGCTGCATCAAAATATCTTCTCATTGACTTCAGTTTCTGCTTCCACCCATCTTCTCATCGACTTCAGTCTCTGCATCCACCCATCTTCTCATCGACTTTGGTTTCTGCATCCACCCATCTTGTCATTGATTTCAGGTTCTGCATCCACACATCTTCTCATTGACTTCAGCCTCTGCATCCACCCATCTTCTCATTGACTTCAGTTGCTGCATCCACCCATTTTCTCATCGACTTCAGTTTCTGCATCCTCCCATCTTCTAATCGACTTCAGTTTCTGCATCCACTCATCTTCTCATCGACTTGAGTGTCTGTATCCTCCCATCTTCTAATCGACTTCAGTTTCTGCATCCACCCATCTTCTCATTGACTTCAGTTGCTGCATCCACCCATCTTCTCATCGTCTTTAGTTTCTGCATCCTCTCATCTTGTCATCGACTTCAGTTTCTGCATACACCCATCTTCTCATCGATTTCAGTGACTGTATCAACCCATCTTCTCATCGACACCAGTTGTTGCATCCACCCATCTTCTCATTGACTTCAGTTGCTGCATCCACCTATCTTCTCATCGACTTTAGTTTCTTCATCCTCTCATCTTTTCATTGACTTCAGCCTCTGCATCGACCCATCATCTCATTGACTTCAGTTGATGCATCCACCCATCTTCTCTTCGACTTCAGTTTCTGCATCCCCCCATCTTCTCATCGACACCAGTTTCTGCATCCACCCATCTTCTCATTGACTTCAATTTCTGCATCTACCCATCTTCTCATCGACTTCAGTTGCTGCATCCACCCATCTTCTCATTGACATCAGTTGCTGCATCCACCCATTTTCTCATCGATTTCAGCCTCTGCATCCACCCATCTTCTCATTGATTTCAGTCTCTGCATGCACCCATCTTCTCATAGACTTCAGATGCTGCATCCACCCATCTTCGCATCGACACCAGTTGCCTCATCCACCCATATTCTGATTGACTTCAGTTTCTGCATCCACCCATCTTCTCATCGACTTCAGTTTCTGCATCCACCCATCTTCGCATCGACTTCAGTTTCTGCATCCTCCCATCTTGTCATCGACTTCAGATTCTGCATACACCCATCTTCTCTTCGATTTCAGTGACTGTATCAACCCATCTTCTCATCGACACCAGTTGTTGCATCCACCCATCTTCTCATTGACTTCAACTGCTGAATCCACCCATCTTCTCATCGACTTCAGTTTCTGCATCCACCCATCTTCTCATCGACTTCAGTTTCTGCATCCTTCCAGCTTCTCATCGACTTCAGCTTCTGCATCCACCCATCTTCTCATTGACGTCATTTGCTGCATCCACCCATCTGCTCTTTGACTTCAGTTTCTGCATCCACCCATCTTCTCAGCGACTTCAGTCTCTGCATCCACACATCTTCTCATCGACTTTACTGACTATATCCACCCATCTTCTCATTGACTTCAGTTTCTGCATCCACCCATCTTCTTATCGACTTCAGTCTCTGCATCCATCCATCTTCTCATGGACTTCAGTCTCTGCATCCACCCATCTTCTCATTGACATCAGATGCTGCATCCACCATTCTTCTCATCGACTTCAGTTTATGCATCCTCCCATCTTCTCATCGACCTCAGTTTCTGCATCCACCCATCTTATCATCGACACCAGTCTCTGCATTCACCCATCTTCTCATCGTCTTCAGTGACTGTATCCACCAATCTTCTCATCGACACCAGTTGCTGCATCTACCCATCTTCTCATCGACTTCAGTTTCAGCATCCACCCATCTTCTCATTGACTCAAGTTTCTGCATCGACCCATCTTCTCATCGGCTTCACTTTCTGCATCCACACATCTTCTCAACGACTTCAGTTGCTGCATCAAACCATCTTCTTATTGATTTCAGCCTCTGCATCCACCCATCTTCTCAATGATTTCAGTCTCTGCATGCCCCCATCTTCTCAGAGACTTCAAATGCTGCATCCACCCATCTTCTCATCGACACCAGTTGCTGCATCCACCCATCTTCTCATCGACACCAGTTACTGCATCTACCCATCTTCTCATTGACTTCAGTCTCTGCATCCACCCATCTTCTCATTGACTTCAGTTTCTGCATTCACCCATTTTCTCATTGAGTTCAGTCTCTGCATCCACCCATCTTTTCCTCAACTTCAGTTTCTGCATCCACCCATCTTCTCATGGACTTCGGTCTCTGCATCCACCCATCTTCTCATTGACTTCAGTTTCTGCATCCACCCATCTTCTCATTGACTTCTGTCTCTGCATGCTCCCATCTTCTCATAGACTTCAGTTGCTGCATCTACCCATCTTCTCATCGACTTCAGTTTCTGCATTCACCCATCTTCTCATCGACTTCAGTTTCTGCATCCACCCATCGTCTCATCGACACCAGTTACTGCATCTACCCATCTTCTCATTGACTTCAGTGTGCGCATCCACCTATCTTCTCATTGACATCAGTTTCTGCATTCACCCATTTTCTCATTGTCTTTAGTCTCTGCATCCACCCATCATCTCCTCAACTTCAGTTTCTGCATCCACCCATCTTCTCATGGACTTCAGTCTCTGCATCCACCCATCTTCTCATTGACTTCAGTTGCTGCATCCACCCATCTTCTCATCGACTTAAGTTTCTGCATCCACCCATCTTCTCATCGACTTCAGTGACTGTATCCACCCATCTTCTCATTGACTACAGTATGTGCATCACCCATCTTCTCATTGACTTCAGTTGCTGCATCCACCCATCTTCTCATCGACTTCAGTTTCTGCATCCACCCATCTTCTCATCGACTTCAGTGACTGTATCCACCCGTCTTCTCATTGACTTTAATATCTGCATCCACCCATCTTCTCTTTAACTTCAGTTGCTGCATCCACCCATCTTCTCATCGACTTCAGTGACTGTATCCCCCCATCTTCTCATCGACACCAGTTGCTGCATCCACGCATCTTCTCATTGACTTCTGTCTCCGCATCCACCCATCTTCTCATCGACTTCAGTTTCTGCATCGAACCCTCTTCTCATCGACACAAGTTGCTGCTTCCACCCATCTTCTCATTGACTTCAGCCTCTGCATCCACCCATCTTCTCATTGATTTCAGTCTCTGCATGCACGCATCATCTGAGGGACTTCAGTTTCTACAACCACCCACCTTCTCATCGACACCAGTTGCTGCATCTACCCATCTTCTCATTGACTTCAGTCTCTGCATCCACCCACCTTCTCATTGACTTCAGTTGCTGCATCCTCCCATCTTCTCATTGACTTCAGTTGTTGCATCCACCCATCTTCCCATACACTTCAGTCTCTGCATGCACGCATCTTCTCATCGACTTCAGTTGCTGCATCGACCCATCTTCTCATTGACTTCAGTTTCTGCTTCCACCCATCTTCTCATCAACTTCAGTCTCTGCATCCACCCATCTTCTCATCGACCTCGGTTTCTGCATCCACCCATCTTGTCATTGATTTCAGGTTCTGCATCCACCCACCTTCTCATTGACTTCAGTCTCTGCATCCGCCCATTTTCTCATCGACTTCAGTTGCTGCATCCACCCATCTTCTTATCGACTTCAGTTCCTGCATCCACCAATGTTCTTATCGACCCCAGTTACTGCATCTACCCATCTTCTCATTGACTTCAGTCTCTGCATCCACCCATCTTCTCGTTGACTTCAGTCTCTGCATGCACCCATGTTGTCATAGACTTCAGTCTCTGCATGCACCCATCTTCTCATAGACTTCAGTTGCTGCATCCACCGATCTTCTCACCGACACCTGTTGCTACGTCCACGCATCTTCTCATCGCCTTCAGTTTCTGCATCCACCGATCGTCTGATCGCCACCAGTTACTGCATCTACCCATCTTCTCATTGACTTCAGTGTCTGCATCCACCCATCGTCTCATTGACTTCAGTTTCTGCATTCACCCATTTTCTCATTGTCTTTAGTCTCTGCATCCACCCATCTTCTCCTCAACTTCAGTTTCTGCATCCACCCATCTTCTCATTGACTTCAGTATCTGCATCCTCCCATCTTCTCATTGACTTCAGTTGCTGCATCCACCCATCTTCTCATCGACTTCAGTTTCTGCATCCACCCATCTTCTCATCGACTTCAGTGACTGTATCCACACATCTTCTCATCGACTTCAGTGACTATATCCACCCATCTTCTCATCGACACCAGTTGCTGCATCCACCCATCTTCTCATTGACTTCAGTCTCCGCATCCACCCATCTTCTCATCGACTTCAGTTTCTGCTTCCGCCCATCTTCTCATTGATTTCAGTTGCTGCATCGACCCATCTTCTCATTGACTTCAGTATCTGCATCGACCCATCTCCTCATTGACTTCAGTTTCTACATCCACGCATCTTCTAATCGACTTCAGTTTCTGCATCCACCCATCTTCTCATCGACTTTGTGGCTGCATCGACCCCTCTTCTCATCGACACCAGTTGCTGCATCCACCAATCTTCTCATCGACTTCAGTTTCTGGATCCACCCATCTTCTCATTGTCTTCAGTCTCTACATCCACCCATCTTCTCATTGACTTCAATTTCTCCATCCACCCATCTTCTCATCGACTTCTGTTGCTGCATCCAGCCATCTTCTCATTGACATCAGTTGCTGCATCCAACCATCTTCTCATTGACTTCAGTCTCTACATCCACCCATCTTCTCATTGACTTCAGTCTGCATCCACCAATCTTCTCATTGACTTCAGTTTCTGCTTCCACCCATCTTCTCATCGACACCAGTTGCTGCATCTACCCATCTTCTCATTGACTTCAGCCTCTGCATCCACCCATCTTCTCATACACTTCAGTCTCTGCATGCACGCATCTTCTCATCGACTTCAGTTGCTGTATCAACCCATCTTCTCATTGACTTCAGTTTCTGCTTCCACCCATCTTCTCATCGACTTCAGTCTCTGCATCCACCCATCTTCTCATCGACTTCGGTTTCTGCATCCACCCATCTTGTCATTGATTTCAGGTTCTGCATCCACCCATCTTCTCATTGACTTCAGCCTCTGCAACCACCCATCTTCTCATTGACTTCAGTTTCTGCATCCTCCCATCTTCTAATCGACTTCAGTTTCTGCATCCACCCATCTTCTCATCGACTTCAGTGTCTGTATCCACCCATCTTCTCATCGACTTTAGTTTCTGCATCCTCTCATCTTCTCATTGACTTCAGTCTCTGCATCCACCCATCTTCTCATTGACTTCAGTTGATGCATCCACCCATCTTCTCATCGACATCAGTTGCTGCATTCACCCATCTTCTCATTGACATCAGTTGCTGCATCCACCCATTTTCTCATCGATTACAGCCTCTGCATCCACCCATCTTCTCAATGATTTCAGTCTCTGCATGCACCCATCTTCTCATAGAGTTCAGATGCTGCATCCACCCATCTTCTCATCGACACCAGTTGCCTCATCCTCCCATATTCTCATTGACTTCAGTTTCTGCATCCACCCATCTTCTCATCGACTTCAGTTTCTGCATCCACCCGTCTTCTCATCGACTTCAATGACTGTATCCACCCATCTTCTCATCGATTTCAGTTTCTGCATCCACCCATCTTCTCATCAATACCAGTTGCTGCATCCACCCCTCTTTTCAGTGACTTCAGTCTCTGCATCCTCCCATCTTCTCATTGACTTCAGTCTCTGCATCCACCCATCTTCTCGTTGACTTCAGACTCTGCATGCACCCATCTTCTCATTGACTTCAATTTCTGCATCCACCCATCTTCTCATCGACTTCAGTTGCTGCATCCAGCCATCTTCTCATTGACATCAGTTGCTGCATCCAACCATCTTCTCATTGACTTCAGTCTCCGCATCCACCCATCTTCTCATCGACTTCAGTTTCTGCTTCCGCCCATCTTCTCATTGATTTCAGTTGCTGCATCGACCCATCTTCTCATTGACTTCAGTATCTGCATCGACCCATCTCCTCATTGACTTCAGTTTCTACATCCACGCATCTTCTAATCGACTTCAGTTTCTGCATCCACCCATCTTCTCATCGACTTTGTGGCTGCATCGACCCCTCTTCTCATCGACACCAGTTGCTGCATCCACCAATCTTCTCATCGACTTCAGTTTCTGGATCCACCCATCTTCTCATTGTCTTCTGTCTCTGCATCCACCCATCTTCTCATCGACTTCTGTTGCTGCATCCAGCCATCTTCTCATTGACATCAGTTGCTGCATCCAACCATCTTCTCATTGACTTCAGTCTCTACATCCACCCATCTTCTCATTGACTTCAGTCTGCATCCACCAATCTTCTCATTGACTTCAGTTTCTGCTTCCACCCATCTTCTCATCGACACCAGTTGCTGCATCTACCCATCTTCTCATTGACTTCAGCCTCTGCATCCACCCATCTTCTCATACACTTCAGTCTCTGCATGCACGCATCTTCTCATCGACTTCAGTTGCTGTATCAACCCATCTTCTCATTGACTTCAGTTTCTGCTTCCACCCATCTTCTCATCGACTTCAGTCTCTGCATCCACCCATCTTCTCATCGACTTCGGTTTCTGCATCCACCCATCTTGTCATTGATTTCAGGTTCTGCATCCACCCATCTTCTCATTGACTTCAGCCTCTGCAACCACCCATCTTCTCATTGACATCAGTTTCTGCATCCTCCCATCTTCTAATCGACTTCAGTTTCTGCATCCACCCATCTTCTCATCGACTTCAGTGTCTGTATCCACCCATCTTCTCATCGACACCAGTTGCTGCATCCACCCATCTTCTCATTGACTTCAGTTGCTGCATCCACCCATCTTCTCATCGACTTTAGTTTCTGCATCCTCTCATCTTCTCATTGACTTCAGTCTCTGCATCCACCCATCTTCTCATTGACTTCAGTTGATGCATCCACCCATCTTCTCTTCGACATCAGTTTCTGCATCCCCCCATCTTCTCATCGACACCAGTTTCTGCATCCACCCATCTTCTCATTGACTTCAATTTCTGCATCCACCCATCTTCTCATCGACATCAGTTGCTGCATTCACCCATCTTCTCATTGACATCAGTTGCTGCATCCATCCATTTTCTCATCGATTTCAGCCTCTGCATCCACCCATCTTCTCAATGATTTCAGTCTCTGCATGCACCCATCTTCTCATAGACTTCAGATGCTGCATCCACCCATCTTCTCATCGACACCAGTTGCCTCATCCTCCCATATTCTCATTGACTTCAGTTTCTGCATCCACGCATCTTCTCATCGACTTCAGTTTCTGCATCCACCCGTCTTCTCATCGACTTCAATGACTGTATCCACCCATCTTCTCATCGATTTCAGTTTCTGCATCCACCCATCTTCTCATCAATACCAGTTGCTGCATCCACCCCTCTTTTCAGTGACTTCAGTCTCTGCATCCTCCCATCTTCTCATTGACTTCAGTCTCTGCATCCACCCATCTTCTCGTTGACTTCAGACTCTGCATGCACCCATCTTCTCATTGACTTCAATTTCTGCATCCACCCATCTTCTCATCGACTTCAGTTGCTGCATCCAGCCATCTTCTCATTGACATCAGTTGCTGCATCCAACCATCTTCTCATTGACTTCAGTCTCTACATCCACCCATCTTCTCATTGACTTCAGTCTGCATCTACCAATCTTCTCATTGACTTCAGATTCTGCTTCCACCCATCTTCTCATCGACACCAGTTGCTGCATCTACCCATCTTCTCATTGACTTCAGCCTCTGCATCCACCCATCTTCTCATACACTTCAGTCTCTGCATGCACGCATCTTCTCATCGACTTCAGTTGCTGCATCAAAACATCTTCTCATTGACTTCAGTTTCTGCTTCCACCCATCTTCTCATCGACTTCAGTCTCTGCATCCACCCATCTTCTCATCGACTTTGGTTTCTGCATACACCCATCTTGTCATTGATTTCAGGTTCTGCATCCACCATTCTTCTCATTGACTTCAGCCTCTGCATCCACCCATCTTCTCATTGACTTCAGTTGCTGCATCCACCCATTTTCTCATCGACTTCAGTTTCTACATCCTCCCATCTTCTAATCGACTTCAGTTTCTGCATCCTCTCATCTTGTCATCGACTTCAGTTTCTGCATACACCCATCTTCTCATAGATTTCAGAGACTGTATCAACCCATCTTCTCATTGACACCAGTTGTTGCATCCACCCATCTTCTCATTGACTTCAGTCTCTACATCCACCCATCTTCTCATTGACTTCAGTCTGCATCCACCAATCTTCTCATTGACTTCAGTTTCTGCTTCCACCCATCTTCTCATCGACACCAGTTGCTGCATCTACCCATCTTCTCATTGACTTCAGCCTCTGCATCCACCCATCTTCTCATACACTTCAGTCTCTGCATGCACGCATCTTCTCATCGACTTCAGTTGCTGTATCAACCCATCTTCTCATTGACTTCAGTTTCTGCTTCCACCCATCTTCTCATCGACTTCAGTCTCTGCATCCACCCATCTTCTCATCGACTTCGGTTTCTGCATCCACCCATCTTGTCATTGATTTCAGGTTCTGCATCCACCCATCTTCTCATTGACTTCAGCCTCTGCAACCACCCATCTTCTCATTGACTTCAGTTTCTGCATCCTCCCATCTTCTAATCGACTTCAGTTTCTGCATCCACCCATCTTCTCATCGACTTCAGTGTCTGTATCCACCCATCTTCTCATCGACACCAGTTGCTGCATCCACCCATCTTCTCATTGACTTCAGTTGCTGCATCCACCCATCTTCTCATCGACTTTAGTTTCTGCATCCTCTCATCTTCTCATTGACTTCAGTCTCTGCATCCACCCATCTTCTCATTGACTTCAGTTGATGCATCCACCCATCTTCTCATCGACATCAGTTGCTGCATTCACCCATCTTCTCATTGACATCAGTTGCTGCATCCACCCATTTTCTCATCGATTACAGCCTCTGCATCCACCCATCTTCTCAATGATTTCAGTCTCTGCATGCACCCATCTTCTCATAGAGTTCAGATGCTGCATCCACCCATCTTCTCATCGACACCAGTTGCCTCATCCTCCCATATTCTCATTGACTTCAGTTTCTGCATCCACCCATCTTCTCATCGACTTCAGTTTCTGCATCCACCCGTCTTCTCATCGACTTTAATGACTGTATCCACCCATCTTCTCATCGATTTCAGTTTCTGCATCCACCCATCTTCTCATCAATACCAGTTGCTGCATCCACCCCTCTTTTCAGTGACTTCAGTCTCTGCATCCTCCCATCTTCTCATTGACTTCAGTCTCTGCATCCACCCATCTTCTCGTTGACTTCAGACTCTGCATGCACCCATCTTCTCATTGACTTCAATTTCTGCATCCACCCATCTTCTCATCGACTTCAGTTGCTGCATCCAGCCATCTTCTCATTGACATCAGTTGCTGCATCCAACCATCTTCTCATTGACTTCAGTCTCTATATCCACCCATCTTCTCATTGACTTCAGTCTGCATCTACCAATCTTCTCATTGACTTAAGATTCTGCTTCCACCCATCTTCTCATCGACACCAGTTGCTGCATCTACCCATCTTCTCATTGACTTCAGCCTCTGCATCCACCCATCTTCTCATACACTTCAGTCTCTGCATGCACGCATCTTCTCATCGACTTCAGTTGCTGCATCAAAACATCTTCTCATTGACTTCAGTTTCTGCTTCCACCCATCTTCTCATCGACTTCAGTCTCTGCATCCACCCATCTTCTCATCGACTTTGGTTTCTGCATACACCCATCTTGTCATTGATTTCAGGTTCTGCATCCACCATTCTTCTCATTGACTTCAGCCTCTGCATCCACCCATCTTCTCATTGACTTCAGTTGCTGCATCCACCCATTTTCTCATCGACTTCAGTTTCTACATCCTCCCATCTTCTAATCGACTTCAGTTTCTGCATCCTCTCATCTTGTCATCGACTTCAGTTTCTGCATACACCCATCTTCTCATAGATTTCAGAGACTGTATCAACCCATCTTCTCATCGACACCAGTTGTTGCATGCACCCATCTTCTCATTGACTTCAGTTGCTGCATCCTCCCATCTTCTCATCGACTTTTGTTTCTGCATCCTCTCATCTTTTTATTGACTTCAGTCTCTGCATCCACCCATTTTCTCATTGACTTCAGTTGATGCATTCAGCCATCTTCTCTTCGACTTCAGTTTCTGCATCCCCCCATCTTCTCATCGACACCAGTTTCTGCATCCACCCATCTTCTCATTGACTTCAGTTGCTGCATCCACCCATCTTCTCATCGACTTTAGTTTCTGCATCCTCTCATCTTCTCATTGACTTCAGTCTCTGCATCCACCCATCTTCTCATTGACTTCAGTTGATGCATCCACCCATCTTCTCTTCGACGTCAGTTTCTGCATCCCCCCATCTTCTCATCGACTCCAGTTTCTGCAACCACCCATCTTCTCATTGACTTCAATTTCTGCATCCACCCATCTTCTCATTGACATCAGTTGCTGCATCCACCCATTTTCTCATCGACTTCAGTTTCTGCATCCACCCGTCTTCTCATCGACTTCAATGACTGTATCCTCCCATCTTCTCATCGATTTCAGTTTCTGCATCCACCCATCTTCTCATCAATACCAGTTGCTGCATCCACCCCTCTTTTCAGTGACTTCAGGCTCTGCATCCTCCCATCTTCTCACTGACTTCAGTCTCTGCATCCACCCATCTTTTCGTTGACTTCAGACTCTGCATGCACCCATCTTCTCATTGACTTCAATTTCTGCATCCACCCATCTTCTCATCGACTTCAGATGCTGCATCCAGCCATCTTCTCATTGACATCAGTTGCTGCATCCAACCATCTTCTCATTGACTTCAGTCTCTACATCCACCCATCTTCTCATTGACTTCAGTCTGCATCCACCAATCTTCTCATTGACTTCAGTTTCTGCTTCCACCCATCTTCTCATCGACACCAGTTGCTGCATCTACCCATCTTCTCATTGACTTCAGCCACTGCATCCACCCATCTTCTCATACACTTCAGTCTCTGCATGCACGCATCTTCTCATCGACTTCAGTTGCTGCATCAAAACATCTTCTCATTGACTTCAGTTTCTGCTTCCACCCATCTTCTCATCGACTTCAGTCTCTGCATCCACCCATCTTCTCATCGACTTTGGTTTCTGCATCCACCCATCTTGTCATTGATTTCAGGTTCTGCATCCACCATTCTTCTCATTGACTTCAGTTGCTGCATCCACCCATTTTCTCATCGACTTCAGTTTCTGCATCCTCCCATCTTCTAATCGACTTCAGTTTCTGCATCCACTCATCTTCTCATCGACTTCAGTGTCTGTATCCACCCATCTTCTCATCGACACCAGTTGCTGCATCCACCCATCTTCTCATTGACTTCAGTTGCTGCATCCACCCATCTTCTCATCGACTTTAGTTTCTGCATCCTCTCATCTTGTCATCGACTTCAGTTTCTGCATACACCCATCTTCTCATAGATTTCAGTGACTGTATCAACCCATCTTCTCATCGACACCAGTTGTTGCATCCACCCATCTTCTCATTGACTTCAGTTGCTGCATCCACCCATCTTCTCATCGACTTTAGTTTCTGCATCCTCTCATCTTTTTATTGACTTCAGTCTCTGCATCCACCCATCTTCTCATTGACTTCAGTTGATGCATCCACCCATCTTCTCTTCGACTTCAGTTTCTGCATCCCCCCATCTTCTCATCGACACCAGTTTCTGCATCCACCCATCTTCTCATTGACTTCAGTCGCTGCATCCACCCATCTTCTCATCGACTTTAGTTTCTGCATCCTCTCATCTTCTCATTGACTTCAGTCTCTGCATCCACCCATCTTCTCATTGACTTCAGTTGATGCATCCACCCATCTTCTCTTCGACTTCAGTTTCTGCATCCCCCCATCTTCTCATCGACACCAGTTTCTGCATCCACCCATCTTCTCATTGACTTCAATTTCTGCATCCACCCATCTTCTCTTTGACATCAGTTGCTGCATCCACCCATTTTCTCATCGCTTTCAGCCTCTGCATCCACCCATCTTCTCATTGATTTCAGTCTCTGCATGCACCCATCTTCTCATAGACTTCAGATGCTGCATCCACCCATCTTCTCATCGACACCAGTTGCCTCATCCACCCATATTCTCATTGACTTCAGTTTCTGCATCCACCCATATTCTCATCGACTTCAGTTTCTGCATCCACCCGTCTTCTCATCGACTTCAATGACTGTATCCACCCATCTTCTCATCGATTTCAGTTTCTGCATCCACCCATCTTCTCATCAATACCAGTTGCTGCATCCACCCCTCTTTTCAGTGACTTCAGGCTCTGCATCCTCCCATCTTCTCATTGACTTCAGTCTCTGCATCCACCCATCTTCTCGTTGACTTCAGACTCTGCATGCACCCATGTTCTCATTGACTTCAATTTCTGCATCCACCCATCTTCTCATCGACTTCAGTTGCTGCATGCAGCCATCTTCTCATTGACATCAGTTGCTGCATCCAACCATCTTCTCATTGACTTCAGTCTCTACATCCACCCATCTTCTCATTGATTTCAGTCTGCATCCACCAATCTTCTCATTGACTTCAGATTCTGCTTCCACCCATCTTCTCATCGACACCAGTTGCTGCATCTACCCATCTTCTCATTGACTTCAGCCTCTGCATCCACCCATCTTCTCATACACTTCAGTCTCTGCATGCACGCATCTTCTCATCGACTTCTGTTGCTGCATCAAAACATCTTCTCATTGACTTCAGTTACTGCTTCCACCCATCTTTTTATTGACTTCAGTCTCTGCATCCACCCATCTTCTCATTGACTTCAGTTGATGCATCCACCCATCTTCTCTTCGACTTCAGTTTCTGCATCCCCCCATCTTCTCATCGACACCAGTTTCTGCATCCACCCATCTTCTCATTGACTTCAGTTGCTGCATCCACCCATCTTCTCATCGACTTTAGTTTCTGCATCCGCTCATCTTCTCATTGACTTCAGTCTCTGCATCCACCCATCTTCTCATTGACTTCAGTTGATGCATCCACCCATCTTCTCTTCGACTTCAGTTTCTGCATCGCCCCATCTTCTCATCGACACCAGTTTCTGCATCCACCCATCTTCTCATTGACTTCAATTTCTGCATCCACCCATCTTCTCATTGACATCAGTTGCTGCATCCACCCATTTTCTCATCGCTTTCAGCCTCTGCATCCACCCATCTTCTCATTGATTTCAGTCTCTGCATGCACCCATCTTCTCATAGTCTTCAGATGCTGCATCTACCCATCTTCTCATCGACACCAGTTGCCTCATCCACCCATATGCTCATTGACTTCAGTTTCTGCATCCACCCATATTCTCATCGACTTCAGTTTCTGCATCCACCCGTCTTCTCATCGACTTCAATGACTGTATCCACCCATCTTCTCATCGATTTCAGTTTCTGCATCCCCCCATCTTCTCATCGACACCAGTTTCTGCATCCACCCATCTTCTCATTGACTTCAGTTGCTGCATCCACCCATCTTCTCATCGACTTTAGTTTCTGCATCCGCTCATCTTCTCATTGACTTCAGTCTCTGCATCCACCCATCTTCTCATAGACTTCAGATGCTGCATCTACCCATCTTCTCATCGACACCAGTTGCCTCATCCACCCATATGCTCATTGACTTCAGACTCTGCATGCACCCATCTTCTCATTGACTTCAATTTCTGCATCCACCCATCTTCTCATTGACATCAGTTGCTGCATCCAACCATCTTCTCATTGACTTCAGTCTCTACATCCACCCATCTTCTCATTGACTTCAGTCTGCATCCACCAATCTTCTCATTGACTTCAGTTTCTGCTTCCACCCATCTTCTCATCGACACCAGTTGCTACATCTACCCATCTTCTCATTGACTTCAGCCTCTGCATCCACCCATCTTCTCATACACTTCAGTCTCTGCATGCACGCATCTTCTCATCGACTTCAGTTGCTGCATCAAAACATCTTCTCATTGACTTCATTTTCTGCTTCCACCCATCTTCTCATCGACTTCAGTCTCTGCATCCACCCATCTTCTCATCGACTTTGGTTTCTGCATCCACCCATCTTGTCATTGATTTCAGGTTCTGCATCCACCATTCTTCTCATTGACTTCAGCCTCTGCATCCACCCATCTTCTCACTGACTTCGGTTGCTGCATCCACCCATTTTCTCATCGACTTCAGTTTCTGCATCCTCCCATCTTCTAATCGACTTCAGTTTCTGCATCCACTCATCTTCTCATCGACTTCAGTGTCTGTATCCACCCAACTTCTCATCGACACCAGTTGCTGCATCCACCCATCTTCTCATTGACTTCAGTTGCTGCATCCACCCATCTTCTCATCGACTTTAGTTTCTGCATCCTCTCATCTTGTCATCGACTTCAGTATCTGCATACACCCATCTTCTCATAGATTTCAGTGACTGTATCAACCCATCTTCTCATCGACACCAGTTGTTGCATCCACCCATCTTCTCATTGACTTCAGTTGCTGCATCCACCCATCTTCTCATCGACTTTAGTTTCTGCATCCTCTCAACTTTTTATTGACTTCAGTCTCTGCATCCACCCATCTTCTCATTGACTTCAGTTGATGCATCCACCCATCTTCTCTTCGACTTCAGTTTCTTCATCCCCCCACCTTCTCATCGACACCAGTTTCTGCATCCACCCATCTTCTCTTTGACTTCAGTTGCTGCATCCACCCATCTTCTCATCGACTTTAGTTTCTGCATCCTCTCATCTTCTCATTGACTTCAGTCTCTGCATCCACCCATCTTCTCATTGACTTCAGTTGATGCATCCACCCATCTTCTCTTCGACTTCAGTTTCTGCATCCCCCCATCTTCTCATCGACACCAGTTTCTGCATCCACCCATCTTCTAATTGACTTCAATTTCTGCATCCACCCATCTTCTCTTTGACATCAGTTGCTGCATCCACCCATTTTCTCATCGCTTTCAGCCTCTGCATCCACCCATCTTCTCATTGATTTCAGTCTCTGCATGCACCCATCTTCTCATAGACTTCAGATGCTGCATCCACCCATCTTCTCATCGACACCAGTTGCCTCATCCACCCATATTCTCATTGACTTCAGTTTCTGCTTCCACCCATATTCTCATCGACTTCAGTTTCTGCATCCACCCGTCTTCTCATCGACATCAATGACTGTATCCACCCATCTTCTCATCGATTTCAGTTTCTGCATCCACCCATCTTCTCATCAATACCAGTTGCTGCATCCACCCCTCTTTTCAGTGACTTCAGGCTCTGCATCCTCCCATCTTCTCATTGACTTCAGTCTCTGCATCCACCCATCTTCTCGTTGACTTCAGACTCTGCATGCACCCATCTTCTCATTGACATCAGTTGCTGCATCCAACCATCTTCTCAATGACTTCAGTCTCTACATCCACCCATCTTCTCATTGACTTCAGTCTGCATCCACCAATCTTCTCATTGACTTCAGATTCTGCTTCCACCCATCTTCTCATCGACACCAGTTGCTGCATCTACCCATCTTCTCATTGACTTCAGCCTCTGCATCCACCAATCTTCTCATACACTTCAGTCTCTGCATGCACGCATCTTCTCATCGACTTCAGTTGCTGCATCAAAACATCTTCTCATTGACTTCAGTTTCTGCTTCCACCCATCTTCTCATCGACTTCAGTCTCTGCATCCACCCATCTTCTCATCGACTTTGGTTTCTGCATCCACCCATCTTGTCATTGATTTCAGGTTCTGCATCCACCATTCTTCTCATTGACTTCAGCCTCTGCATCCACCCATCTTCTCATTGACTTCAGTTGCTGCATCCACCCATTTTCTCATTGACTTCAGTTTCTGCATCCTCCCATCTTCTAATCGACTTCAGTTTCTGCATCCACTCATCTTCTCATCGACTTCAGTGTCTGTATCCACCCAACTTCTCATCGACACCAGTTGCTGCATCCACCCATCTTCTCATTGACTTCAGTTGCTGCATCCACCCATCTTCTCATCGACTTTAGTTTCTGCATCCTCTCATCTTGTCATCAACTTCAGTTTCTGCATACACCCATCTTCTCCTAGATTTCAGTGACTGTATCAACCCATCTTCTCATCGACACCAGTTGTTGCATCCACCCATCTTCTCATTGACTTCAGTTGCTGCATCCACCCATCTTCTCATCGACTTTAGTTTCTGCATCCTCTCATCTTTTTATTGACTTCAGTCTCTGCATCCACCCATCTTCTCATTGACTTCAGTTGATGCATCCACCCATCTTCTCTTCGACTTCAGATTCTGCATCCCCCCATCTTCTCATCGACACCAGTTTCTGCATCCACCCATCTTCTCATTGATTTCAGTTGCTGCATCCACCCATCTTCTCATCGACTTTAGTTTCTGCATCCTCTCATCTTCTCATTGACTTCAGTCTCTGCATCCACCCATCTTCTCATTGACTTCAGTTGATGCATCCACCCATCTTCTCTTCGACTTCAGTTTCTGCATCCCCCCATCTTCTCATCGACACCAGTTTCTGCATCCACCCATCTTCTCATTGACTTCAATTTCTGCATCCACCCATCTTCTCTTTGACATCAGTTGCTGCATCCACCCATTTTCTCATCGCTTTCAGCCTCTGCATCAACCCATCTTCTCATTGATTTCAGTCTCTGCATGCACCCATCTTCTCATAGACTTCAGATGCTGCATCCACCCATCTTCTCATCGACACCAGTTGTCTCATCCACCCATATTCTCATTGACTTCAGTTTCTGCATCCACCCATATTCTCATCGACTTCAGTTTCTGCATCCACCCGTCTTCTCATCGACTTCAATGACTGTATCCACCCATCTTCTCATCGATTTCAGTTTCTGCATCCACCCATCTTCTCATTGACTTCAGTTGCTGCATCCACCCATTTTCTCATCGACTTCAGTTTCTGCATCCTCCCATCTTCTAATCGACTTCAGTTTCTGCATCCACTCATCTTCTCATCGACTTCAGTGTCTGTATCCACCCATCTTCTCATCGACACCAGTTGCTGCATCCACCCATCTTCTCATTGACTTCAGTTGCTGCATCCACCCATCTTCTCATCGACTTCAGTTTCTGCATCCACCCATCTTCTCAACGACTTCATTGACTGTATCCACCCATCTTCTCATTGACTTCAGTATGTGCATCCACCCATCTTCTCATTGACTTCAGTTGCTGCATCCACCCATCTTCTCATCGACTTCAGTTTCTGCATCCACCCATCTTCTCATCGACTTCAGTGACTGTATCCAGCCATCTTCTCATTGACTTTAATATCTGCATCCACCCATCTTCTCTTTAACTTCAGTTGCTGCATCCACCCATCTTCTCATCGACTTCAGTGACTGTATCCCCCCATCTTCTCATCGACACCAGTTGCTGCATCCACGCATCTTCTCATTGACTTCTGTCTCCGCATCCACCCATCTTCTCATCGACTTCAGTTTCTGCATCCTCCCATCTTCTCATTGACTTCAGTTGCTGCTTCGACCCATCTTCTCATTGACTTCAGTATCTGCATCGACCCATCTTCTCATTGACTTCAGTTTCTACATCCACGCATCTTCTCATCGACTTCAGTTTCTGCATCCACCCATCTTTTCATCGACTTCAGTTGCTGCATCGAACCCTCTTCTCATCGACACAAGTTGCTGCTTCCACCCATCTTCTCATTGACTTCAGCCTCTGCATCCACCCATCTTCTCATTGATTTCAGTCTCTGCATGCACGCATCATCTGAGGGACTTCAGTTTCTACAACCACCCATCTTCTCATCGACACCAGTTGCTGCATCTACCCATCTTCTCATTGACTTCAGTCTCTGCATCCACCCACCTTCTCATTGACTTCAGTTGCTGCATCCTCCCATCTTCTCATTGACTTCAGTTGTTGCATCCACCCATCTTCTCATACACTTCAATCTCTGCATGCACGCATCTTCTCATCGACTTCAGTTGCTGCATCGACCCATCTTCTCATTGACTTCAGTTTCTGCTTCCACCCATCTTCTCATCGACTTCAGTCTCTGCATCCACCCATCTTCTCATCGACCTCGGTTTCTGCATCCACCCATCTTGTCATTGATTTCAGGTTCTGCATCCACCCATCTTCTCATTGACTTCAGTCTCTGCATCCACCCATTTTCTCATCGACTTCAGTTGCTGCATCCACCCATCTTCTTATCGACTTCAGTTTCTGCATCCACCAATGTTCTTATCGACCCCAGTTACTGCATCTACCCATCTTCTCATTGACTTCAGTCTCTGCATCCACCCATCTTCTCGTTGACTTCAGTCTCTGCATGCACCCATCTTCTCATAGACTTCAGTTGCTGCATCCACCGATCTTCTCACCGACACCTGTTGCTACGTCCACGCTTCTTCTCATCGACTTCAGTTTCTGCATCCACCGATCGTCTGATCGCCACCAGTTACTGCATCTACCCATCTTCTCATTGACTTCAGTGTCTGCATCCACCCATCTTCTCATTGACTTCAGTTTCTGCATTCACCCATTTTCTCATTGTCTTTAGTCTCTGCATCCACCCATCTTCTCCTCAACTTCAGTTTCTGCATCCACCCATCTTCTCATTGACTTCAGTATCTGCATCCTCACATCTTCTCAATGACTTCAGTTGCTGCATCCACCCATCTTCTCATCGACTTCAGTTTCTGCATCCACCCATCTTCTCATCGACTTCAGTGACTGTATCCACACATCTTCTCATCGATTTCAGTGACTATATCCACCCATCTTCTCATCGACACCAGTTGCTGCATCCACCCATCTTCTCATTGACTTCAGTCTCCGCATCCACCCATCTTCTCATCGACTTCAGTATCTGCATCCACCCATTTTCTCATTGATTTCAGTTGCTGCATCGACCCATCTTCTCATTGACTTCAGTATCTGCATCGACCCATCTCCTCATTGACTTCAGTTTCTACATCCACGCATCTTCTCATCGACTTCAGTTTCTGCATCCACCCATCTTCTCATCGACTTTGTTGCTGCATCGACCCCTCTTCTCATCGACACCAGTTGCTGCTTCCACCAATCTTCTCATCGACTTCAGTCTCTGCATCCACCCATCTTCTCATACACTTCAGTCTCTGCATGCACGCATCTTCTCATCAACTTCAGTTGATGCATCAACCCATCTTCTCATTGACTTCAGTTTCTGCTTCCACCCATCTTCTCATCGACTTCAGTCTCTGCATCCACCCATCTTCTCATCGACTTCGGTTTCTGCATCCACCCATCTTGTCATTGATTTCAGGTTCTGCATCCACCCATCTTCTCATTGACTTCAGCCTCTGCAACCACCCATCTTCTCATTGACTTCAGTTGCTGCATCCACCCATTTTCTCATCGAGTTCAGTTTCTGCATCCTCCCATCTTCTAATCGACTTCAGTTTCTGCATCCACCCATCTTCTCATCGACTTCAGTGTCTGTATCCACCCATCTTCTCATCGACACCAGTTGCTGCATCCACCCATCTTCTCATTGTCTTCAGTTGCTGCATCCACCCATCTTCTCATCGACTTTAGTTTCTGCATCCTCTCATCTTCTCATTGACTTCAGTCTCTGCATCCACCCATCTTCTCATTGACTTCAGTTGATGCATCCACCCATCTTCTCTTCGACTTCAGTTTCTGCATCCCCCCATCTTCTCATCGACACCAGTTTCTGCATCCAACCATCTTCTCATTGACTTCAATTTCTGCATCCACCCATCTTCTCATCGACATCAGTTGCTGCATCCACCCATCTTCTGATTGACATCAGTTGCTGCATCCACCCATTTTCTCATCGATTTCAGCCTCTGCATCCACCCATCTTCTCATTGATTTCAGTCTCTGCATGCACCCATCTTCTCATAGACTTCAAATGCTGCATCCACCCATATTCTCATCGACACCTGTTGCCTCATCCACCCATATTCTCATTGACTTCAGTTTCTGCATCCACCCATCTTCTCATCGACTTCAGTTTCTGCATCCACCCGTCTTCTCATCGACTTCAATGACTGTATCCACCCATCTTCTCATCGATTTCAGATTCTGCATCCACCCATCTTCTCATCAATACCAGTTGCTGCATCCACCCCTCTTTTCAGTGACTTCAGTCTCTGCATCCTCCCATCTTCTCATTGACTTCAGTCTCTGCATCCACCCATCTTCTCGTTGACTTCAGACTCTGCATGCACCTATCTTCTCATTGACTTCAATTTCTGCATCCACCCATCTTCTCATCGACTTCAGTTGCTGCATCCAGTCATCTTCTCATTGACATCAGTTGCTGCATCCAACCATCTTCTCATTGACTTCAGTCTCTACATCCACCCATCTTCTCATTGATTTCAGTCTCTGCATGCACGCATCTTCTCATCGACTTCAGTTGCTGCATCAAAAGTTCTTCTCATTGACTTCAGTTACTGCTTCCACCCATCTTCTCATCGACTTCAGTCTCTGCATCCACCCATCTTCTCATCGACTTTGGTATCTGCATCCACCCATCTTGTCATTGATTTCAGGTTCTGCATCCACCATTCTTCTCATTGACTTCAGCCTCTGCATCCACCCATCTTCTCATTGACTTCAGTTGCTGCATCCACCCATTTTCTCATCGACTTCAGTTTCTGCATCCTCCCATCTTCTAATCGACTTCAGTTTCTGCATCCACTCATCTTCTCATCGACTTCAGTGTCTGTATCCACCCATCTTCTCATCGACACCATTTGCTGCATCCACCCATCTTCTCATTGACTTCAGTTGCTGCATCCACACATCTTCTCATCGACTTTAGTTTCTGCATCCTCTCATCTTGTCATCGACTTCAGTTTCTGCATACACCCATCTACTCATCGATTTCAGTGACTGTATCAACCCATCTTCTCATCGACACCAGTTGTTGCATCCACCCATCTTCTCATTGACTTCAGTTGCTGCATCCACCCATCTTCTCATCGACTTTAGTTTCTGCATCCTCTCATCTTTTTATTGACTTCAGTCTCTGCATCCACCCATCTTCTCATTGACTTCAGTTGATGCATCCACCCATCTTCTCTTCGACCTCAGTTTCTGCATCCCCCCATCTTCTCATCGACACCAGTTTCTGCATCCACCCATCTTCTCATTGACTTCAATTTCTGCATCCACCCATCTTCTCATCGACTTCAGTTGCTGCATCCTCCCATCTTCTCATTGACATCAGTTGCTGCATCCACCCATTTTCTCATCGATTTCAGCCTCTGCATCCACCCATCTTCTCATTGATTTCAGTCTCTGCATGCACCAATCTTCTCATAGACTTCAGATGCTGCATCCACCCATCTTCTCATCGACACCAGTTCCCTCATCCACCCATATTCTCATTGACTTCAGTATCTGCATCCACCCATCTTCTCTTCGACTTCAGTTTCTGCATCCACCCGTCTTCTCATCGACTTCAATGACTGTATCCACCCATCTTCTCATCGATTTCAGTTTCTACATCCTCCCATCTTCTCATTGACTTCAGTTTTGGCATCTACCCATCTTCTCATCGACTTCAGTTTCTGCATCCTCCCATCTTGTCATCGACTTCAGTTTCTGCATCCACCCATCTTCTTATCGACTTCAGTCTCTGCATCCATCCATCTTCTCATGGACTTCAGTCTCTGCATCCACCCATCTTCTCATTGACATCAGTTGCTGCATCCACCCATCTTCTCATCGACTTCAGTTTCTGCATCCTCCCATCTTCTCATCGACCTCAGTTTCTGCATCCACCCATCTTATCATCGACACCAGTCTCTGCATTCACCCATCTTCTCATCGACTTCAGTGACTGTATCCACCAATCTTCTCATCGACACCAGTTGCTGCATCTACCCATCTTCTCATCGACTTCAGTTTCAGCATCCACCCATCTTCTCATTGACTCAAGTTTCTGCATCGACCCATCTTCTCATCGGCTTCACTTTCTGCATCCACACATCTTCTCAACGACTTCAGATGCTGCATCAAACCATCTTCTTATTGACTTCAGCCTCTGCATCCACTCATCTTCTCAATGATTTCAGTCTCTGCATGCACCCATCTTCTAAGAGACTTCAGATGCTGCATCCATCCATCTTCTCATCGACACCAGTTGCTGCATCCACCCATCTTCTCATCGACTTCAGTTTCTGCATCCACCCGTCTTCTCATCGACTTCAGTTTCTGCATCCACCCGTCTTCTCATCGACTTCAATGACTGTATCCACCCATCTTCTCATCGATTTCAGTTTCCACATCCTCCCATCTTCTCATTGACTTTAGTTTTGGCATCTACCCATCTTCTCATCGACTTCATTTTCTGCATCCTCCCATCTTGTCATCGACTTCAGTTTCTGCATACACCCATCTTCTCATTGATTTCAGTGACTGTATCAACCCATCATCTCATCGACACCAGTTGTTGCATCCACCCATCTTCTCATTGACTTCAGCTGCTGCATCCACCCATCTTCTCATTGACTTCAGTTTCTGCATCCACCCATCTTATCGACTTCAGTCTCTGCATCCATCCATCTCCTCATGGACTTCAGTCTCTGCATCCACCCATCTTCTCATTGACATCAGTTGCTGCATCCACCCATCTTCTCATCGACTTCAGTTTATGCATCCTCCCATCTTCTCATCGACCTCAGTTTCTGCATCCACCCATCTTATCATCGACACCAGTCTCTGCTTCACCCATCTTCTCATCGACTTCAGTGACTGTACCACCAATCTTCTCATCGACAGCAGTTGCTGCATCTACCCATCTTCTCATCGACTTCAGTTTCAGCATCC
Organism: Mobula birostris; assembly: GCF_030028105.1. NCBI lineage: Eukaryota > Metazoa > Chordata > Chondrichthyes > Myliobatiformes > Myliobatidae > Mobula > Mobula birostris. The sequence continues at coordinate 90,389,132 of NC_092378.1, forward strand.
ACCCATCTTCTCATTGACTCATGTTTCTGCATCGACCCATCTTCTCATCGGCTTCACTTTCTGCATCCACACATCTTCTCATGGACTTCGGTCTCTGCATCCACCCATCTTCTCATTGACTTCAGTTTCTGCATCCACCCATCTTCTCATTGACTTCAGTCTCTGCATGCACGCATCTTCTCATAGACTTCAGTTGCTGCATCTACCCATCTTCTCATCGACTTCAGTTTCTGCATCCACCCATCTTCTCATCGACTTCAGTTTCTGCATCCACCCATCGTCTCATCGACACCAGTTACTGCATCTACCCATCTTCTCATTGACTTCAGTGTGTGCATCCACCTATCTTCTCATTGACATCAGTTTCTGCATTCACCCATTTTCTCATTGTCTTTAGTCTCTGCATCCACCCATCATCTCCTCAACTTCAGTTTCTGCATCCACCCATCTTCTCATGGACTTCAGTCTCTGCATCCACCCATCTTCTCATTGACTTCAGTTGCTGCATCCACCCATCTTCTCATCGACTTCAGTTTCTGCATCCACCCATCTTCTCATCGACTTCAGTGACTGTATCCACCCATCTTCTCATTGACTTCAGTATGTGCATCCACCCATCTTCTCATTGACTTCAGGTGCTGCATCCACCCATCTTCTCATCGACTTCAGTTTCTGCATCCACCCATCTTCTCATCGACTTCAGTGACTGTATCCAGCCATCTTCTCATTGACTTTAATATCTGCATCCACCCATCTTCTCTTTAACTTCAGTTGCTGCATCCACCCATCTTCTCATCGACTTCAGTGACTGTATCCCCCCATCTTCTCATCGACACCAGTTGCTGCATCCACGCATCTTCTCATTGACTTCTGTCTCCGCATCCACCCATCTTCTCATAGACTTCAGTTTCTGCATCCTCCCATCTTCTCATTGACTTCAGTTGCTGCTTCGACCCATCTTCTCATTGACTTCAGTATCTGCATCGAACCATCTTCTCATTGACTTCAGTTTCTACATCCACGCATCTTCTCATCGACTTCAGTTTCTGCATCCACCCATCTTTTCATCGACTTCAGTTGCTGCATCGAACCCTCTTCTCATCGACACAAGTTGCTGCTTCCACCCATCTCCTCATTGACTTCAGCCTCTGCATCCACCCATCTTCTCATTGATTTCAGTCTCTGCATGCACGCATCATCTGAGGGACTTCAGTTTCTACAACCACCCATCTTCTCATCGACACCAGTTGCTGCATCTACCCATCTTCTCATTGACTTCAGTCTCTGCATCCACCCACCTTCTGATTGACTTCAGTTGCTGCATCCTCCCATCTTCTCATTGACTTCAGTTGTTGCATCCACCCATCTTCTCATAAACTTCAATCTCTGCATGCACGCATCTTCTCATCGACTTCAGTTGCTGCATCGACCCATCTTCTCATTGACTTCAGTTTCTGCTTCCACCCATCTTCTCATCGACTTCAGTCTCTGCATCCACCCATCTTCTCATCGACCTCGGTTTCTGCATCCACCCATCTTGTCATTGATTTCAGGTTCTGCATCCACCCATCTTCTCATTGACTTCAGTCTCTGCATCCACCCATTTTCTCATCGACTTCAGTTGCTGCATCCACCCATCTTCTTATCGACTTCAGTTTCTGCATCCACCAATGTTCTTATCGACCCCAGTTACTGCATCTACCCATCTTCTCATTGACTTCAGTCTCTGCATCCACCCATCTTCTCGTTGACTTCAGTCTCTGCATGCACCCATCTTCTCATAGACTTCAGTTGCTGCATCCACCGATCTTCTCACCGACACCTGTTGCTACGTCCACGCTTCTTCTCATCGACTTCAGTTTCTGCATCCACCGATCGTCTGATCGCCACCAGTTACTGCATCTACCCATCTTCTCATTGACTTCAGTGTCTGCATCCACCCATCTTCTCATTGACTTCAGTTTCTGCATTCACCCATTTTCTCATTGTCTTTAGTCTCTGCATCCACCCATCTTCTCCTCAACTTCAGTTTCTGCATCCACCCATCTTCTCATTGACTTCAGTATCTGCACCCTCCCATCTTCTCATTGACTTCAGTTGCTGTATCCACCCATCTTCTCATCGACTTCAGTTTCTGCATCCACCCATCTTCTCATCGACTTCAGTGACGGTATCCACACATCTTCTCATCGACTTCAGTGACTATATCCACCCATCTTCTCATCGACACCAGTTGCTGCATCCACCCATCTTCTCATTGACCTCAGTCTCCGCATCCACGCATCTTCTCATCGACTTCAGTTTCTGCATCCACCCATCTTCTCATCGACTTTGTTGCTGCATCGACCCCTCTTCTCATCGACACCAGTTGCTGCATCCACCAATCTTCTCATCGTCTTCAGTCTCTGCATCCACCCATCTTCTCATACACTTCAGTTTCTGCATGCACGCATCTTCTCATCAACTTCAGTTGCTGCATCAACCCATCTTCTCATTGACTTCAGTTTCTGCTTCCACCCATCTTCTCATCGACTTCAGTCTCTGCATCCACCCATCTTCTCATCGACTTCGGTTTCTGCATCCACCCATCTTGTCATTGATTTCAGGTTCTGCATCCACCCATCTTCTCATTGACTTCAGCCTCTGCAACCACCCATCTTCTCATTGACTTCAGTTGCTGCATCCACCCATTTTCTCATCGACTTCAGTTTCTGAATCCTCCCATCTTCTAATCGACTTCAGTTTCTGCATCCACCCATCTTCTCATCGACTTCAGTGTCTGTATCCACCCATCTTCTCATCGACACCATTTGCTGCATCCACCCATCTTCTCATTGACTTCAATTTCTGCATCCACCCATCTTCTCATCGACATCAGTTGCTGCATCCACCCATCTTCTCATTGACATCAGTTGCTGCATCCACCCATTTTCTCATCGATTTCAGCCTCTGCATCCACCCATCTTCTCATTGATTTCAGTCTCTGCATGCACCCATCTTCTCATAGACTTCAGATGCTGCATCCACCCATCTTCTCATCGACACCTGTTGCCTCATCCACCCATATTCTCATTGACTTCAGTTTCTGCATCCACCCATCTTCTCATCGACTTCAGTTTCTGCATCCACCCGTCTTCTCATCGACTTCAATGACTGTATCCACCCATCTTCTCATCGATTTCAGATTCTGCATCCACCCATCTTCTCATCAATACCAGTTGCTGCATCCACCCCTCTTTTCAGTGACTTCAGTCTCTGCATCCTCCCATCTTCTCATTGACTTCAGTCTCTGCATCCACCCATCTTCTCGTTGACTTCAGACTCTGCATGCACCCATCTTCTCATTGACTTCAATTTCTGCATCCACCCATCTTCTCATCGACTTCAGTTGCTGCATCCAGCCATCTTCTCATTGACATCAGTTGCTGCATCCAACCATCTTCTCATTGACTTCAGTCTCTACATCCACCCATCTTCTCATTGATTTCAGTCTCTGCATGCACGCATCTTCTCATCGACTTCAGTTGCTGCATCAAAAGTTCTTCTCATTGACTTCAGTTACTGCTTCCACCCATCTTCTCATCGACTTCAGTCTCTGCATCCACCCATCTTCTCATCGACTTTGGTATCTGCATCCACCCATCTTGTCATTGATTTCAGGTTCTGCATCCACCATTCTTCTCATTGACTTCAGCCTCTGCATCCACCCATCTTCTCATTGACTTCAGTTGCTGCATCCACCCATTTTCTCATCGACTTCAGTTTCTGCATCCTCCCATCTTCTAATCGACTTCAGTTTCTGCATCCACTCATCTTCTCATCGACTTCAGTGTCTGTATCCACCCATCTTCTCATCGACACCAGTTGCTGCATCCACCCATCTTCTCATTGACTTCAGTTGCTGCATCCACCCATCTTCTCATCGACTTTAGTTTCTGCATCCTCTCATCTTGTCATCGACTTCAGTTTCTGCATACACCCATCTTCTCATCGATTTCAGTGACTGTATCAACCCATCTTCTCATCGACACCAGTTGTTGCATCCACCCATCTTCTCATTGACTTCAGTTGCTGCATCCACCCATCTTCTCATCGACTTTAGTTTCTGCATCCTCTCATCTTTTTATTGACTTCAGTCTCTGCATCCACCCATCTTCTCATTGACTTCAGTTGATGCATCCACCCATCTTCTCTTCGACTTCAGTTTCTGCATCCCCCCATCTTCTCATCGACACCAGTTTCTGCATCCACCCATCTTCTCATTGACTTCAATTTCTGCATCCACCCATCTTCTCATCGACTTCAGTTGCTGCATCCACCCATCTTCTCATTGACATCAGTTGCTGCATCCACCCATTTTCTCATCGATTTCAGCCTCTGCATCCACCCATCTTCTCATTGATTTCAGTCTCTGCATGCACCAATCTTCTCATAGACTTCAGATGCTGCATCCACCCATCTTCTCATCGACACCAGTTGCCTCATCCACCCATATTCTCATTGACTTCAGTATCTGCATCCACCCATCTTCTCATCGACTTCAGTTTCTGCATCCACCCATCTTCTCATCGACTTCAATGACTGTATCCACCCATCTTCTCATCGATTTCAGTTTCTACATCCTCCCATCTTCTCATTGACTTCAGTTTTGGCATCTACCCATCTTCTCATCGACTTCAGTTTCTGCATCCTCCCATCTTGTCATCGACTTCAGTTTCTGCATACACCCATCTTCTCATCGATTTCAGTGACTGTATCAACCCATCTTCTCATCGACACCAGTTGTTGCATCCACCCATCTTCTCATTGACTTCAGCTGCTGCATCCACCCATCTTCTCATCGACTTCAGTTTCTGCATCCACTGATCTTCTCATCGACTTTAGCTTCTGCATCCACCTATCTTCTCATTGACGTCATTTGCTGCGTCCACCCACCTGCTCTTTGACTTCAGTTTCTGCATCCACCCATCTTCTCAGCGACTTCAGTCTCTGCATCCACCCATCTTCTCATCGACTTTAGTGACTATATCCACCCATCTTCTCATTGACTTTAGTTTTGGCATCTACCCATCTTCTCATCGACTTCAGTTTCTGCATCCTCCCATCTTGTCATCGACTTCAGTTTCTGCATACACCCATCTTCTCATTGATTTCAGTGACTGTATCAACACATCATCTCATCGACACCAGTTGTTGCATCCACCCATCTTCTCATTGACTTCAGCTGCTGCATCCACCCATCTTCTCATTGACTTCAGTTTCTGCATCCACCCATCTTATCGACTTCAGTCTCTGCATCCATCCATCTCCTCATGGACTTCAGTCTCTGCATCCACCCATCTTCTCATTGACATCAGTTGCTGCATCCACCCATCTTCTCATCGACTTCAGTTTATGCATCCTCCCATCTTCTCATCGACCTCAGTTTCTGCATCCACCCATCTTATCATCGACACCAGTCTCTGCTTCACCCATCTTCTCATCGACTTCAGTGACTGTACCACCAATCTTCTCATCGACACCAGTTGCTGCATCTACCCATCTTCTCATCGAATTCAGTTTCAGCATCCACCCATCTTCTCATTGACTCAAGTTTCTGCATCGACTCATCTTCTCATCGGCTTCACTTTCTGCATCCACACATCTTCTCATGGACTTCGGTCTCTGCATCCACCCATCTTCTCATTGACTTCAGTTTCTGTATCCACCCATCTTCTCATTGACTTCAGTCTCTGCATGCACCCATCTTCTCATAGACTTCAGTTGCTGCATCTACCCATCTTCTCATCGACTTCAGTTTCTGCATCCACCCATCTTCTCATCGACTTCAGTTTCTGCATCCACCCATCGTCTCATCGACACCAGTTACTGCATCTACCCATCTTCTCATTGACTTCAGTGTGTGCATCCACCTATCTTCTCATTGACATCAGTTTCTGCATTCACCCATTTTCTCATTGTCTTTAGTCTCTGCATCCACCCATCATCTCCTCAACTTCAGTTTCTGCATCCACCCATCTTCTCATGGACTTCAGTCTCTGCATCCACCCATCTTCTCATTGACTTCAGTTGCTGCATCCACCCATCTTCTCATCGACTTCAGTTTCTGCATCCACCCATCTTCTCATCGACTTCAGTGACTGTATCCACCCATCTTCTCATTGACTTCAGTATGTGCATCCACCCATCTTCTCATTGACTTCAGGTGCTGCATCCACCCATCTTCTCATCGACTTCAGTTTCTGCATCCACCCATCTTCTCATCGACTTCAGTGACTGTATCCAGCCATCTTCTCATTGACTTTAATATCTGCATCCACCCATCTTCTCTTTAACTTCAGTTGCTGCATCCACCCATCTTCTGATCGACTTCAGTGACTGTATCCCCCCATCTTCTCATCGACACCAGTTGCTGCATCCACGCATCTTCTCATTGACTTCTGTCTCCGCATCCACCCATCTTCTCATAGACTTCAGTTTCTGCATCCTCCCATCTTCTCATTGACTTCAGTTGCTGCTTCGACCCATCTTCTCATTGACTTCAGTATCTGCATCGAACCATCTTCTCATTGACTTCAGTTTCTACATCCACGCATCTTCTCATCGACTTCAGTTTCTGCATCCACCCATCTTTTCATCGACTTCAGTTGCTGCATCGAACCCTCTTCTCATCGACACAAGTTGCTGCTTCCACCCATCTTCTCATTGACTTCAGCCTCTGCATCCACCCATCTTCTCATTGATTTCAGTCTCTGCATGCACCCATCTTCTCATAGACTTCAGATGCTGCATCCACCCATCTTCTCATCGACACCTGTTGCCTCATCCACCCATATTCTCATTGACTTCAGTTTCTGCATCCACCCATCTTCTCATCGACTTCAGTTTCTGCATCCACCCGTCTTCTCATCGACTTCAATGACTGTATCCACCCATCTTCTCATCGATTTCAGATTCTGCATCCACTCATCTTCTCATCAATACCAGTTGCTGCATCCACCCCTCTTTTCAGTGACTTCAGTCTCTGCATCCTCCCATCTTCTCATTGACTTCAGTCTCTGCATCCACCCATCTTCTCGTTGACTTCAGACTCTGCATGCACCCATCTTCTCATTGACTTCAATTTCTGCATCCACCCATCTTCTCATCGACTTCAGTTGCTGCATCCAGCCATCTTCTCATTGACATCAGTTGCTGCATCCAACCATCTTCTCATTGACTTCAGTCTCTACATCCACCCATCTTCTCATTGATTTCAGTCTCTGCATGCACGCATCTTCTCATCGACTTCAGTTGCTGCATGAAAAGTTCTTCTCATTGACTTCAGTTACTGCTTCCACCCATCTTCTCATCGACTTCAGTCTCTGCATCCACCCATCTTCTCATCGACTTTGGTATCTGCATCCACCCATCTTGTCACTGATTTCAGGTTCTGCATCCACCATTCTTCTCATTGACTTCAGCCTCTGCATCCACCCATCTTCTCATTGACTTCAGTTGCTGCATCCACCCATTTTCTCATCGACTTCAGTTTCTGCATCCTCTCATCTTCTAATCGACTTCAGTTTCTGCATCCACTCATCTTCTCATCGACTTCAGTGTCTGTATCCACCCATCTTCCCATCGACACCAGTTGCTGCATCCTCCCATCTTCTCATTGACTTCAGTTGTTGCATCCACCCATCTTCTCATACACTTCAATCTCTGCATGCACGCATCTTCTCATCGACTTCAGTTGCTGCATCGACCCATCTTCTCATTGACTTCAGTTTCTGCTTCCACCCATCTTCTCATCGACTTCAGTCTCTGCATCCACCCATCTTCTCATCGACCTCGGTTTCTGCATCCACCCATCTTGTCATTGATTTCAGGTTCTGCATCCACCCATCTTCTCATTGACTTCAGTCTCTGCATCCACCCATTTTCTCATCGACTTCAGTTGCTTCATCCACCCATCTTCTTATCGACTTCAGTTTCTGCATCCACCAATGTTCTTATCGACCCCAGTTACTGCATCTACCCATCTTCTCATTGACTTCAGTCTCTGCATCCACCCATCTTCTCGTTGACTTCAGTCTCTGCATGCACCTATCTTCTCATAGACTTCAGTTGCTGCATCGACCCATCTTCTCTTTGACTTCAGTATCTGCATCGACCCATCTCCTCATTGACTTCAGTTTCTACATCCACGCATCTTCTCATCGACTTCAGTTTCTGCATCCACCCATCTTCTCATCGACTTTGTTGCTGCATCGACCCCTCTTCTCATCGACACCAGTTGCTGCATCCACCAATCTTCTCATCGACTTCAGTCTCTGCATCCACCCATCTTCTCATACACTTCAGTCTCTGCATGCACGCATCTTCTCATCAACTTCAGTTGCTGCATCAACCCATCTTCTCATTGACTTCAGTTTCTGCTTCCACCCATCTTCTCATCGACTTCAGTCTCTGCATCCACCCATCTTCTCATCGACTTCGGTTTCTGCATCCACCCATCTTGTCATTGATTTCAGGTTCTGCATCCACCCATCTTCTCATTGACTTCAGCCTCTGCAACCACCCATCTTCTCATTGACTTCAGTTGCTGCATCCACCCATTTTCTCATCGACTTCAGTTTCTGAATCCTCCCATCTTCTAATCGACTTCAGTTTCTGCATCCACCCATCTTCTCATCGACTTCAGTGTCTGTATCCACCCATCTTCTCATCGACACCAGTTGCTGCATCCACCCATCTTCTCATTGACTTCAATTTCTGCATCCACCCATCTTCTCATCGACATCAGTTGCTGCATCCACCCATCTTCTCATTGACATCAGTTGCTGCATCCACCCATTTTCTCATCGATTTCAGCCTCTGCATCCACCCATCTTCTCATTGATTTCAGTCTCTGCATGCACCCATCTTCTCATAGACTTCAGATGCTGCATCCACCCATCTTCTCATCGACACCTGTTGCCTCATCCACCCATATTCTCATTGACTTCAGTTTCTGCATCCACCCATCTTCTCATCGACTTCAGTTTCTGCATCCACCCGTCTTCTCATCGACTTCAATGACTGTATCCACCCATCTTCTCATCGATTTCAGATTCTGCATCCACCCATCTTCTCATCAATACCAGTTGCTGCATCCACCCCTCTTTTCAGTGACTTCAGTCTCTGCATCCTCCCATCTTCTCATTGACTTCAGTCTCTGCATCCACCCATCTTCTCGTTGACTTCAGACTCTGCATGCACCCATCTTCTCATTGACTTCAATTTCTGCATCCACCCATCTTCTCATCGACTTCAGTTGCTGCATCCAGCCATCTTCTCATTGACATCAGTTGCTGCATCCAACCATCTTCTCATTGACTTCAGTCTCTACATCCACCCATCTTCTCATTGATTTCAGTCTCTGCATGCACGCATCTTCTCATCGACTTCAGTTGCTGCATCAAAAGTTCTTCTCATTGAATTCAGTTACTGCTTCCACCCATCTTCTCATCGACTTCAGTCTCTGCATCCACCCATCTTCTCATCGACTTTGGTATCTGCATCCACCCATCTTGTCATTGATTTCAGGTTCTGCATCCACCATTCTTCTCATTGACTTCAGCCTCTGCATCCACCCATCTTCTCATTGACTTCAGTTGCTGCATCCACCCATTTTCTCATCGACTTCAGTTTCTGCATCCTCCCATCTTCTAATCGACTTCAGTTTCTGCATCCACTCATCTTCTCATCGACTTCAGTGTCTGTATCCACCCATCTTCTCATCGACACCAGTTGCTGCATCCACCCATCTTCTCATTGACTTCAGTTGTTGCATCCACCCATCTTCTCATACACTTCAATCTCTGCATGCACGCATCTTCTCATCGACTTCAGTTGCTGCATCGACCCATCTTCTCATTGACTTCAGTTTCTGCTTCCACCAATCTTCTCATCGACTTCAGTCTCTGCATCCACCCATCTTCTCATCGACCTCGGTTTCTGCATCCACCCATCTTGTCATTGATTTCAGGTTCTGCATCCACCCATCTTCTCATTGACTTCAGTCTCTGCATCCACCCATTTTCTCATCGACTTCAGTTGCTGCATCCACCCATCTTCTTATCGACTTCAGTTTCTGCATCCACCAATGTTCTTATCGACCCCAGTTACTGCATCTACCCATCTTCTCATTGACTTCAGTCTCTGCATCCACCCATCTTCTCGTTGACTTCAGTCTCTGCATGCACCCATCTTCTCATAGACTTCAGTTGCTGCATCCACCGATCTTCTCACCGACACCTGTTGCTACGTCCACGCTTCTTCTCATCGACTTCAGTTTCTGCATCCACCGATCGTCTGATCGCCACCAGTTACTGCATCTACCCATCTTCTCATTGACTTCAGTGTCTGCATCCACCCATCTTCTCATTGACTTCAGTTTCTGCATTCACCCATTTTCTCATTGTCTTTAGTCTCTGCATCCACCCATCTTCTCCTCAACTTCAGTTTCTGCATCCACCCATCTTCTCATTGACTTCAGTATCTGCACCCTCCCATCTTCTCATTGACTTCAGTTGCTGCATCCACCCATCTTCTCATCGACTTCAGTTTCTGCATCCACCCATCTTCTCATCGACTTCAGTGACGGTATCCACACATCTTCTCATCGACTTCAGTGACTATATCCACCCATCTTCTCATCGACACCAGTTGCTGCATCCACCCATCTTCTCATTGACTTCAGTCTCCGCATCCACCCATTTTCTCATCGACTTCAGTTTCTGCATCCACCCATCTTCTCATTGATTTCAGTTGCTGCATCGACCCATCTTCTCATTGACTTCAGTATCTGCATCGACCCATCTCCTCATTGACTTCAGTTTCTACATCCACGCATCTTCTCATCAACTTCAGTTTCTGCATCCACCCATCTTCTCATCGACTTTGTTGCTGCATCGACCCCTCTTCTCATCGACACCAGTTGCTGCATCCACCAATCTTCTCATCGACTTCAGTCTCTGCATCCACCCATCTTCTCATACACTTCAGTCTCTGCATGCACGCATCTTCTCATCAACTTCAGTTGCTGCATCAACCCATCTTCTCATTGACTTCAGTTTCTGCTTCCACCCATCTTCTCATCGACTTCAGTCTCTGCATCCACCCATCTTCTCATCGACTTCGGTTTCTGCATCCACCCATCTTGTCATTGATTTCAGGTTCTGCATCCACCCATCTTCTCATTGACTTCAGCCTCTGCAACCACCCATCTTCTCATTGACTTCAGTTGCTGCATCCACCCATTTTCTCATCGACTTCAGTTTCTGAATCCTCCCATCTTCTAATCGACTTCAGTTTCTGCATCCACCCATCTTCTCATCGACTTCAGTGTCTGTATCCACCCATCTTCTCATCGACACCAGTTGCTGCATCCACCCATCTTCTCATTGACTTCACTTTCTGCATCCACACATCTTCTCATCGACTTCAGTTGCTGCATCCAGCCATCTTCTCATTGACATCAGTTGCTGCATCCAACCATCTTCTCATTGACTTCAGTCTCTACATCCACCCATCTTCTCATTGATTTCAGTCTCTGCATGCACGCATCTTCTCATCGACTTCAGTTGCTGCATCAAAAGTTCTTCTCATTGACTTCAGTTACTGCTTCCACCCATCTTCTCATCGACTTCAGTCTCTGCATCCACCCATCTTCTCATCGACTTTGGTATCTGCATCCACCCATCTTGTCATTGATTTCAGGTTCTGCATCCACCATTCTTCTCATTGACTTCAGCCTCTGCATCCACCCATCTTCTCATTGACTTCAGTTGCTGCATCCACCCATTTTCTCATCGACTTCAGTTTCTGCATCCTCCCATCTTCTAATCGACTTCAGTTTCTGCATCCACTCATCTTCTCAGCGACTTCAGTGTCTGTATCCACCCATCTTCTCATCGACACCAGTTGCTGCATCCACCCATCTTCTCATTGACTTCAGTTGCTGCATCCACCCATCTTCTCATCGACTTCAGTTGCTGCATCCACCAATCTTCTCATCGACTTCAGTTGCTGCATCCACCCATTTTCTCCTCGATTTCAGCCTCTGCATCCACCCATCTTCTCATTGATTTCAGTCTCTGCATGCACCAATCTTCTCATAGACTTCAGATGCTGCATCCACCCATCTTCTCATCGACACCAGTTGCCTCATCCACCCATATTCTCATTGACTTCAGTATCTGCATCCACCCATCTTCTCATCGACTTCAGTTTCTGCATCCACCCGTCTTCTCATCGACTTCAATGACTGTATCCACCCATCTTCTCATCGATTTCAGTTTCTACATCCTCCCATCTTCTCATTGACTTCAGTTTTGGCATCTACCCATCTTCTCATCGACTTCAGTTTCTGCATCCTCCCATCTTGTCATCGACTTCAGTTTCTGCATACACCCATCTTCTCATCGATTTCAGTGACTGTATCAACCCATCTTCTCATCGACACCAGTTGTTGCATCCACCCATCTTCTCATCGACTTCAGTTTCTGCATCCACCGATCTTCTCATCGACTTCAGCTTCTGCATCCACCTATCTTCTCATTGACGTCATTTGCTGCATCCACCCACCTGCTCTTTGACTTCAGTTTCTGCATCCACCCATCTTCTCAGCGACTTCAGTCTCTGCATCCACCCATCTTCTCATCGACTTTAGTGACTATATCCACCCATCTTCTCATTGACTTCAGTTTCTGCATCCACCCATCTTCTTATCGACTTCAGTCTCTGCATCCACCCATCTTCTCATTGACATCAGTTGCTGCATCCACCCATCTTCTCATCGACTTCAGTTTCTGCATCCTCCCATCTTCTCATCGACCTCAGTTTCTGCATCCACCCATCTTATAATCGACACCAGTCTCTGCATTCACCCATCTTCTCATCGACTTCAGTGACTGTATCCACCAATCTTCTCATCGACACCAGTTGCTGCATCTACCCATCTTCTCATCGACTTCAGTTTCAGCATCCACCCATCTTCTCATTGACTCAAGTTTCTGCATCGACCCATCTTCTCATCGGCTTCACTTTCTGCATCCACACATCTTCTCAACGACTTCAGATGCTGCATCAAACCATCTTCTTATTGACATCAGCCTCTGCATCCACTCATCTTCTCAATGATTTCAGTCTCTGCATGCACCCATCTTCTAAGAGACTTCAGATGCTGCATCCATCCATCTTCTCATCGACACCAGTTGCTGCATCCACCCATCTTCTCATCGACTTCAGTTTCTGCATCCACCCATCTTCTCATCAACTTCAGAGTCTGTATCCACTCATCTTCTCATCGACACCAGTTGCTGCATCCACCCATCTTCTCATTGACTTCAGTTGCTGCATCCACCCATCTTCACATCGAGTTTAGTTTCTGCATCCTCTCATCTTCTCATTGACTTCAGTCTCTGCATCCACCCATCTTCTCATTGACTTCAGTTGATGCATTCACCCATCTTCTCTTCGACTTCAGTTTCTGCATCCCCCCATCTTCACATCGACACCAGTTTCTGCATCCACCCATTTTCTCATTGACTTCAATTTCTGCATCCACCCATCTTCTCATCGACTTCAGTTGCTGCATCCACCCATCTTCTCATTGACATCAGTTGCTGCATCCACCCATTTTCTCATCGATTTCAGCCTCTGCATCCACCCATCTTCTCATCGACTCCAATGACTGTATCCACCCATCTTCTCATCGATTTCAGTTTCTGAATCCACCCATCTTCTCATCAATACCAGTTGCTGCATCCACCCCTCTTTTCAGTGACTTCAGTCTCTGCATCCTCCCATCTTATCATTGACTTCAGTCTCTGCGTCCACCCATCTTCTCGTTGACTTCAGACTCTGCATGCACCCATCTTCTCATTGACTTCAATTTCTGCATCCACCCATCTTCTCATCGATTTCAGTTGCTGCATCCAGCCATCTTCTCAGTGACATCAGTTGCTGCATCCAACCATCTTCTCATTGACTTCAGTCTCTACATCCACCCATCTTCTCATTGACTTCAGTCTGCATCCACCAATCTTCTCATTGACTTCAGTTTCTGCTTCCACCCATCTTCTCATCGACATCAGTTGCTGCATCTACCCATCTTCTCATTTACTTCAGCCTCTGCATCCACCCATCTTCTCATACACTTCAGTTTCTGCATCCACCCATCTTCTCATTGACTTCAGTTGATGCATCCACCCATCTTCTCTTAGACTTCAGTTGCTGCATGCACCCATGTTCTCATAGACTTCAGATGCTGCATCCACCCATCTTCTCATCGACACCAGTTGCCTCATCCACCCGTATTCTCATTGACTTCAGTTTCTGCATCAACCCATCTTCTCATCGACTTCAGTTTCTTCATCCTCCCATCTTCTCATTGTCTTCACTTTTGGCATCTACCCATCTTCTCATCGACTTCAGTTTCTGCATCCTCCCATCTTGTCATCGACTTCAGTTTCTGCATACACCCATCTTCTCATCGATTTCAGTGACTGTATCAACCCATCTTCTCATCGACACCAGTTGATGCATCCACCCATCTTCTCATTGACTTCAGCTGCTGCCTCCACCCATCTTCTCATCGACATCAGTTTCTGCATCCACCCATCTTCTCATCGACTTCAGTTTCTGCATCCTTCCAGCTTCTCATCGACTTCAGCTTCTGCATCCACCCATCTTCTCATTGACGTCATTTGCTGCATCCACCCAGCTGCTCTTTGACTTCAGTTTCTGCATTCACCCATCTTCTCAGCGACTTCAGTCTCTGCATCCACCCATCTTCTCATCGACTTTAGTGACTATATCCACCCATCTTCTCATTGACTTCAGTTTCTGCATCCACCCATCTTCTTATCGACTTCAGTCTCTGCATCTATCCATCTTTTCATGGATTTCAGTCTCTGCATCCACCCATATTCTCATTGACTTCAGTTTCTGCATCCACCCATCTTCTCATCGACTTCAGTTTCTGCATCCACCCGTCTTCTCATCGACTTCAATGACTGTATCCACCCATCTTCTCGTCGATTTCAGTTTCTACATCCTCCCATCTTCTCATTGACTTCAGTTTTGGCATCTACCCATCTTCTCATCGACTTCAGTTTCTGCATCCTCCCATCTTGTCATCGACTTCAGTTTCTGCATACACCCATCTTCTCATCGATTTCAGTGACTGTATCAACCCATCTTCACATCGACACCAGTTGTTGCATCCACCCATCTTCTCGTTGACTTCAGCTGCTGCATCCACCCATCTTCTGATCGACTTCAGTTTCTGCATCCACCCATCTTCTCATCGACTTCAGTTTCTGCATCCTTCCAGCTTCTCATCGACTTCAGCTTCTGCAACCACCCATCTTCTCATTGACGTCATTTGCTGCATCCACCCACCTGCTCTTTGACTTCAGTTTCTGCATCCACCCATCTTTTCAGCGACTTCAGTCTCTGCATCCACCCATCTTCTCATCGACTTTAGTGACTATATCCACCCATCTTCTCATTGACTTCAGTTTCTGCATCCACCCATCTTCATATCGACTTCAGTCTCTGAATCCATCCATCTTCTCATGGACTTCAGTCTCTGCATCCACCCATCTTCTCATTGACATCAGTTGCTGCATCCACCCATCTTCTCATCGACTTCAGTTTCTGCATCCTCCCATCTTCTCATCGACCTGAGTTTCTGCATCCACCCATCTTATCATCGACACCAGTCTCTGCATTCACCCATCTTCTCATCGACTTCAGTGACTGTATCCACCAATCTTCTCATCGACACCAGTTGCTGCATCTACCCATCTTCTCATCGACTTCAGTTTCAGCATCCACCCATCTTCTCATTGACTCAAGTTTCTGCATCGACCCATCTTCTCATCGGCTTCACTTTCTGCATCCACACATCTTCTCAACGACTTCAGATGCTGCATCAAACCATCTTCTTATTGACATCAGCCTCTGCATCCACCCATCTTCTCAATGATTTCAGTCTCTGCATGCACCCATCTTCTCAGAGACTTCAGATGCTGCATCCATCCATCTTCTCATCGACACCAGTTGCTGCATCCACCCATCTTCTCATCGACTTCAGTCTCTGCATCCACCCATCTTCTCATCGACTTCAGTGTCTGTATCCACCCATCTTCTCATCGACACCAGTTGCTGCATCCACCCATCTTCTCATTGACTTAAGTTGCTGCATCCACCCATCTTCACATCGAGTTTAGTTTCTGCATCCTCTCATCTTCTCATTGACTTTCGTCTCTGCATCCACCCATCTTCTCATTGACTTCAGTTGATGCATCCACCCATCTTCTCTTCGACTTCAGTTTCTGCATCCCCCCATCTTCTCATCGACACCAGTTTCTGCATCCACCCATTTTCTCATTGACTTCAATTTCTGCATCCACCCATCTTCTCATCGACTTCAGTTGCTGCATCCACCCATCTTCTCATTGACATCAGTTGCTGCATCCACCCATTTTCTCATCGATTTCAGCCTCTGCATCCACCCATCTTCTCATCGACTTCAATGACTGTATCCACCCATCTGCTCATCGATTTCAGTTTCTGCATCCTCTCATCTTCTCATTGACTTTCGTCTCTGCATCCACCCATCTTCTCATTGACTTCAGTTGATGCATCCACCCATCTTCTCGTTGACTTCAGACTCTGCATGCACCCATCTTCTCATTGACTTCAATTTCTGCATCCACCCATCTTCTCATCGACTTCAGTTGCTGCATCCAGCCATCTTGTCATTGACATCAGTTGCTGCATCCAACCATCTTCTCACTGACTTCAGTCTCTACATCCACCCATCTTCTCATTGACTTCAGTCTGCATCCACCAATCTTCTCATTGACTTCAGTTTCTGCCTCCACCAATCTTCTCATCGACACCAGTTGCTGCATCTACCCACCTTCTCATTTACTTCAGCCTCTGCATCCACCCATCTTCTCATACACTTCAGTTTCTGCATCCACCCATCTTCTCATCGACTTCAGTGTCTGTATCCACCCATCTTCTCATCGACACCAGTTGCTGCATCCACCCATCTTCTCTTTGACTTCAGTTTTTGCATCCACCCATCTTCTCATCGACTTTAGTTTCTGCATCCTCTCTTCTTTTCATTGACTTCAGTCTCTGCATCCACCCATCTTCTCATTGACTTCAGTTGATGCATCCACCCATCTTCTCTTAGACTTCAGTTTCTGCATCCCCACATCTTCTCATCAACACCAGTTTCTGCATCCACCCATCTTCACATTGACTTCAATATCTGCATCCACCCATCTTCTCATCGACTTCAGTTTCTGCATCCTTCCAGCTTCTCATCGACTTCAGCTTCTGCAACCACCCATCTTCTCATTGACGTCATTTGCTGCATCCACCCACCTGCTCTTTGACTTCAGTTTCTGCATCCACCCATCTTTTCAGCGACTTCAGTCTCTGCATCCACCCATCTTCTCATCGACTTTAGTGACTATATCCACCCATCTCCTCATTGACTTCAGTTTCTGCATCCACCCATCTTCTTATCGACTTCAGTCTCTGAATCCATCCATCTTCTCATGGACTTCAGTCTCTGCATCCACCCATCTTCTCATTGACATCAGTTGCTGCATCCACCCATCTTCTCATCGACTTCAGTTTCTGCATCCTCCCATCTTCTCATCGACCTCAGTTTCTGCATCCACCCATCTTATCATCGACACCAGTCTCTGCATTCACCCATCTTCTCATCGACTTCAGTGACTGTATCCACCAATCTTCTCATCGACACCAGTTGCTGCATCTACCCATCTTCTCATCGACTTCAGTTTCAGCATCCACCCATCTTCTCATTGACTCAAGTTTCTGCATCGACCCATCTTCTCATCGGCTTCACTTTCTGCATCCACACATCTTCTCAACGACTTCAGATGCTGCATCAAACCATCTTCTTATTGACATCAGCCTCTGCATCCACCCATCTTCTCAATGATTTCAGTCTCTGCATGCACCCATCTTCTCAGAGACTTCAGATGCTGCATCCATCCATCTTCTCATCGACACCAGTTGCTGCATCCACCCATCTTCTCATCGACTTCAGTCTCTGCATCCACCCATCTTCTCATCGACTTCAGTGTCTGTATCCACCCATCTTCTCATCGACACCAGTTGCTGCATCCACCCATCTTCTCATTGACTTAAGTTGCTGCATCCACCCATCTTCACATCGAGTTTAGTTTCTGCATCCTCTCATCTTCTCATTGACTTCAGTCTCTGCATCCACCCATCTTCTCATTGACTTCAGTTGATGCATCCCCCCATCTTCTCATCGACACCAGTTTCTGCATCCACCCATTTTCTCATTGACTTCAATTTCTGCATCCACCCATCTTCTCATCGACTTCAGTTGCTGCATCCACCCATCTTCTCATTGACATCAGTTGCTGCATCCACCCATTTCCTCATCGATTTCAGCCTCTGCATCCACCCATCTTCTCATCGACTTCAATGAATGTATCCACCCATCTTCTCATCGATTTCAGTTTCTGCATCCACCCATCTTCTCATCAATACCAGTTGCTGCATCCACCCCTCTTTTCAATGACTTCAGTCTCTGCATCCACCCATCTTCTCGTTGACTTCAGACTCTGCATGCACCCATCTTCTCATTGACTTCAATTTCTGCATCCACCCATCTTCTCATCGACTTCAGTTGCTGCATCCAGCCATCTTCTCATTGACATCAGTTGCTGCATCCAACCATCTTCTCATTGACTTCAGTCTCTACATCCACCCATCTTCTCATTGACTTCAGTCTGCATCCACCAATCTTCTCATTGACTTCAGTTTCTGCCTCCACCCATCTTCTCATCGACACCAGTTGCTGCATCTACCCATCTTCTCATTTACTTCAGCCTCTGCATCCACCCATCTTCTCATACACTTCAGTTTCTGCATCCACCCATCTTCTCATCGACTTCAGTGTCTGTATCCACCCATCTTCTCATCGACACCAGTTGCTGCATCCACCCATCTTCTCTTTGACTTCAGTTTTTGCATCCACCCATCTTCTCATCGACTTTAGTTTCTGCATCCTCTCTTCTTTTCATTGACTTCAGTCTCTGCATCCACCCATCTTCTCATTGACTTCAGTTGATGCATCCACCCATCTTCTCTTAGACTTCAGTTTCTGCATCCCCACATCTTCTCATCAACACCAGTTTCTGCATCCACCCATCTTCTCATTGACTTCAATTTCTGCATCCACCCATCTTCTCATCGACTTCAGTTGCTGCATCCACCCATCTTCTCATTGACATCAGTTGCTGCATCCACCCATTTTCTCATCGATTTCAGCCTCTGCATCCACCCATCTTCTCATTGATTTCAGTCTCTGCATGCACCCATCTTCTCATAGACTTTAGATGCTGCATCCACCCATCTTCTCATCGACACCAGTTGCCTCATCCACCCATATTCTCATTGACTTCAGTTTCTGCATCAACCCATCTTCTCATCGACTTCAGTTTCTGCATCCACCCGTCTTCTCATCGACTTCAATGACTGTATCCACCCATCTTCTCATCGATTTCAGTTTCTACATCCTCCCATCTTCTCATTGACTTCAGTTTTGGCATCTACCCATCTTCTCATCGACTTCAGTTTCTGCATCCTCCCATCTTGTCATCGACTTCAGTTTCTGCATACACCCATCTTCTCATCGATTTCAGTGACTGTATCAACCCATCTTCTCATCGACACCAGTTGATGCATCCACCCATCTTCTCATTGACTTCAGCTGCTGCATCCACCCATCTTCTCATCGACTTCAGTTTCTGCATCCACCCATCTTCTCATCGACATCAGTTTCTGCATCCTTCCAGCTTCTCATCGACTTCATTTCTGCATCCACCCATCTTCTCATTGACGTCATTTGCTGCATCCACCCATCTGCTCTTTGACTTCGGTTTCTGCATCCACCCATCTTCTCAGTGACTTCAGTCTCTGCATCCACCCATCTTCTCATCGACTTTAGTGACTATATCCACCCATCTTCTCATCGACACCAGTTGCCTCATCCACCCATATTCTCATTGACTTCAGTTTCTGCATCAACCCATCTTCTCATCGACTTCAGTTTCTGCATCCACCCGTCTTCTCATCGACTTCAATGACTGTATCCACCCATCTTCTCATCGATTTCAGTTTCTACATCCTCCCATCTTCTCATTGACTTCAGTTTTGGCATCTACCCATCTTCTCATCGACTTCAGCTGCTGCATCCACCCATCTTCTCATCGACTTCAGTTTCTTCATCCACCCATCTTCTCATCGACTTCAGTTTCTGCATCCTTCCAGCTTCTCATCGACTTCAGCTTCTGCATCCACCCATCTTCTCATTGACGTCATTTGCTGCATCAACCCATCTTCTCATCGACTTCAGTTTCTGCATCCACCCGTCTTCTCATCGACTTCAATGACTGTATCCACCCATCTTCTCATCGATTTCAGTTTCTACATCCTCCCATCTTCTCATTGACTTCAGTTTTGGCATCTACCCATCTTCTCATCGACTTCAGTTTCTGCATCCTCCCATCTTGTCATCGACTTCAGTTTCTGCATACACCCATCTTCTCATCGATTTCAGTGACTGTATCAACCCATCTTCTCATCGACACCAGTTGATGCATCCACCCATCTTCTCATTGACTTCAGCTGCTGCATCCACCCATCTTCTCATCGACTTCAGTTTCTGCATCCACCCATCTTCTCATCGACATCAGTTTCTGCATCCTTCCAGCTTCTCATCGACTTCATTTCTGCATCCACCCATCTTCTCAATGACGTCATTTGCTGCATCCACCCATCTGCTCTTTGACTTCAGTTTCTGCATCCACCCATCTTCTCAGTGACTTCAGTCTCTGCATCCACCCATCTTCTCATCGACTTTAGTGACTATATCCACCCATCTTCTCATCGACACCAGTTGCCTCATCCACCCATATTCTCATTGACTTCAGTTTCTGCATCAACCCATCTTCTCATCGACTTCAGTTTCTGCATCCACCCGTCTTCTCATCGACTTCAATGACTGTATCCACCCATCTTCTCATCGATTTCAGTTTCTACATCCTCCCATCTTCTCATTGACTTCAGTTTTGGCATCTACCCATCTTCTCATCGACTTCAGCTGCTCCATCCACCCATCTTCTCATCGACTTCAGTTTCTTCATCCACCCATCTTCTCATCGACTTCAGTTTCTGCATCCTTCCAGCTTCTCATCGACTTCAGCTTCTGCATCCACCCATCTTCTCATTGACGTCATTTGCTGCATCCACCCATCTGCTCTTTGACTTCAGTTTCTGCATCCACCCATCTTCTCAGCGACTTCAGTTTCTGCATCCACCCATCTTCTTATCGACTTCAGTCTCTGCATCTATCCATCTTTTCATGGACTTCAGTCTCTGCATCCACCCATCTTCTCATTGACATCAGTTGCTGCATCCACCCATCTTCTCATCGACTTCAGTTTCTGCATCCTCCCATCTTCTCATCGACCTCAGTTTCTGCATCCACCCATCTTATCATCGACACCAGTCTCTGCATTCACCCATCTGCTCATCGACTTCAGTGACTGTATCCACCAATCTTCTCATCGACACCAGTTGCTGCATCTACCCATCTTCTCATCGACTTCAGTTTCAGCATCCACCCATCTTCTCATTGACTCAAGTTTCTGCATCGACCCATCTTCTCATCGGCTTCACTTTCTGCATCCACACATCTTCTCAACGACTTCAGTTGCTGCATCAAACCATCTTCTCATTGACTTCAGCCTCTGCATCCACCCATCTACTCAATGATTTCAGTCTCAGCATGCACCCATCTTCTCAGAGACTTCAGATGCTGCATCCACCCATCTTCTCATCGACACCAGTTGCTGCATCCACCCATCTTCTCATCGACTTCAGTTGCTGCATTCACCCATCTTCTCTTTCAGTTTCTGCATCCACCCATCTTCTCATCGACACCAGTTACTGCATCTACCCATCTTCTCATTGACTTCAGTCTCTGCATCCACCCATCTTCTCATTGACTTCAGTTTCTGCATTCACCCATTTTCTCATTGACTTCAGTCTCTGCATCCACCCATCTTTTCCTCAACTTCAGTTTCTGCATCCACCCATCTTCTCATCGACTTCAGTGTCTGTATCCACCTACCTTCTCATTGACTTCAGTTTCTGCATCCACCCATCTGCTCTTTAACTTCAGATGCTGCATCCACCCATCTTCTCATCGACTTCAGTGACTATATCCACCCATCTTCTCATTGACTTCAGTTGCTGCATCCACCCATCTTCTCATTGACTTCAGTCAGCATCCACACATCTTCTCATCGATTTCAGTTTCTACATCCTCCCATCTTCTCATTGACTTCAGTTTTGGCATCTACCCATCTTCTCATCGACTTCAGTTTCTGCAACCTCCCATCTTGTCATCGACTTCTGTTTCTGCATACACCCATCTTCTCATCGATTTCAGTGACTGTATCAACCCATCTTCTCATCGACACCAGTTGATGCATCCACCCTTCTTCTCATTGACTTCAGCTGCTGCATCCACCCATCTTCTCATCGACTTCAGTTTCTTCATCCACCCATCTTCTCATCGACTTCAGTTTCTGCATCCTTCCAGCTTCTCATCGACTTCAGCTTCTGCATCCACCCATCTTCTCATTGACGTCATTTGCTGCATCCACCCATCTGCTCTTTGACTTCAGTTTCTGCATCCACCCATCTTCTCAGCGACTTCAGTCTCTGCATCCACCCATCTCCTCATCGACTTTAGTGACTATATCCACCCATCTTCTCATTGACTTCAGTTTCTGCATCCACCCATCTTCTTATCGACTTCAGTCTCTGCATCTATCCATCTTTTCATGGACTTCAGTCTCTGCATCCACCCATCTTCTCATTGACATCAGTTGCTGCATCCACCCATCTTCTCATCGACTTCAGTTTCTGCATCCTCCCATCTTCTCATCGACCTCAGTTTCTGCATCCACCCATCTTATCATCGACACCAGTCTCTGCATTCACCCATCTTCTCATCGACTTCAGTGACTGTATCCACCAATCTTCTCATCGACACCAGTTGCTGCATCTACCCATCTTCTCATCGACTTCAGTTTCAGCATCCACCCATCTTCTCATTGACTCAAGTTTCTGCATCGACCCATCTTCTCATCGACACCAGTTACTGCATCTACCCATCTTCTCATTGACTTCAGTCTCTGCATCCACCCATCTTCTCATTGACTTCAGTTTCTGCATTCACCCATTTTCTCATTGACTTCAGTCTCTGCATCCACCCATCTTTTCCTCAACTTCAGTTTCTGCATCCACCCATCTTCTCATGGACTTCGGTCTCTGCATCCACCCATCTTCTCATTGACTTCAGTTGCCTGCATCCACCCATCTTCTCATCAACTTCAGTTTCTGCATCCACCCATCTTCTCATCGACTTCAGTGACTGTATCCACCTAACTTCTCATTGACTTCAGTTTCTGCATCCACCCATCTGCTCTTTAACTTCAGTTGCTGCATCCACCCATCTTCTCATCGACTTCAGTGACTATATCCACCCATCTTCTCATTGACTTCAGTTGCTGCATCCACCCATCTTCTCATTGACTTCAGTCAGCATCCACCAATCTTCTCATCGACTTCTGTTTCTGCTTTCACCCATCTTCTCATCGACACCAGCTGCTGCATCTACCCATCCTCTCATTGACTTCAGTCTCAGCATCCAACCATCTTCTCATTCACTTCTGTCTCTGCATGCACGCATCTTCTCATAGAATTCAGTAGCTGCATGCACCCATCCACTCATCGATACCAGTTGCTGCATCCACCCCTCTTTTCATTGACTTCAGTCTCTACATCCACCCATCTGCTCATTGACTTCAGTCTGCATCCACCAATCTTCTCAGTGACTTCAGTTTCTGCTTCCACCCATCTTCTCATCGACACCAGTTGCTGCATCTACCCATTTTCTCATTGACTTCAGCCTCTGCATCCACCCATCTTCTCATACACTTCAGCTTCTGCATCCACCCATCTTCTCATCGACTTCAGTGTCTGTAACCACCCATCTTCTCATCGACACCAGTTGCTGCATCCACCCATCTTCTCATTGACTTCAGTTGCTGCATCCACCCATCTTCTCATTGACTTTAGTTTCTGCATCCTCTCATCTTTTCATTGACTTCAGTCTCTGCATCCACCCATCTTCACATTGACTTCAGTTGATGCATCCACCCATCTTCTCTTTGACTTCAGTTTCTGCATGCCCCCATCTTCTCATCGACACCAGTTTCTGCATCCACCCATCTTCTCATTGACTTGAATTTCTGCATCCACCCATCTTCTCATCGACTTCAGTTGCTGCATCCACCTATCTTCTCATTGACATCAGTTGCTGCATCCACCCATTTTCTCATCGATTTCAGCCTCTGCATCCACCCATCTTCTCATTGATTTCAGTCTCTGCATGCACCCATCTTCTCATAGACTTCAGATGCTGCATCCACCCATCTTCTCATCGACACCAGTTGCCTCATCCACCCATATTCTCATTGACTTCAGTTTCTGCATCCACCCATCTTATCATCGACTTCAGTTTCTGCATCCACCCATCTTCTCATCGACTTTAATGACTGTATCTACCCATCTTCTCATCGATTTCAGTTTCTACATCCTCCCATCTTCTCATAGACTTCAGTTTTGGCATCTACCCATCTTCTCATCGACTTCAGTTTCTGCATCCTCCCATCTTGTCATCGACTTCAGTTTCTGCATACACCCATCTTCTCATCGATTTCAGTGACTGTATCAACCCATCTTCTCATCGACACCAGTTGTTGCATCCACCCATCTTCTCATTGACTTCAGCTGCTGCATCCACCCATCTTCTCATCGACTTCAGTTTCTGCATCCACCCATCTTCTCATCGACTTCAGTTTCAGAATCCTTCCAGCTTCTCATCGACTTCAGCTTCTGCATCCTCCCATCTTCTCATTGACGTCATTTGCTGCATCCACCCATCTGCTCTTTGACTTCAGTTTCTGCATCCACCCATCTTCTCAGCGACTTCTGTCTCTGCATCCACCCATCTTCTCATCGACTTTAGTGACTATATCCACCCATCTTCTCATTGACATCAGTTTCTGCATCCACCCATCTTCTTATCGACGTCAGTCTCTGCATCCATCCATCTTCTCATGGACTTCAGTCTCTGCATCCACCCATCTTCTCATTGACATCAGTTGCTGCATCCACCCATCTTCTCATCGACTTCAGTTTATGCATCCTCCCATCTTCTCATCGACCTCAGTTTCTGCATCCACCCATCTTATCATCGACACCAGTCTCTGCATTCACCCATCTTCTCATCGACTTCAGTGACTGTATCCACCAATCTTCTCATCGACACCAGTTGCTGCATCTACCCATCTTCTCATCGACTTCAGTTTCAGCCTCCACCCATCTTCTCATTGACTCAAGTTTCTGCATCGACCCATCTTCTCATCGGCTTCACTTTCTGCATCCACACATCATCTCAACGACTTCAGATGCTGCATCAAACCATCTTCTTATTGACTTCAGCCTCTGCATCCACCCATCTTCTCAATGATTTCAGTCTCTGCATGCCCCCATCTTCTGTGAGACTTCAAATGCTGCATCCACCCATCTTCTCATCAACACGAGTTGCTGCATCCACCCATCTTCTCATCGACTTCAGTTGCAGCATCCACCCATCTTCTCTTTCAGTTTCTGCATCCACCCATCTTCTCATCGACACCAGTTACTGCATCTACCCATCTTCTCATTGACTTCAGTTTCTGCATTCAACCATTTTCTCATTGACTTCAGTCTCTGCATCCACCCATCTTTTCCTCAACTTCAGTTTCTGCATCCACCCATCTTCTCATGGACTTCGGTCTCTGCATCCACCCATCTTCTCATTGACTTCAGTTGCCTGCATCCACCCATCTTCACATCGACTTCAGTTTCTGCATCCACCCATCTTCTCATCGACTTCAGTGACTATATCCACCCATCTTCTCATTGACTTCAGTTGCTGCATCCACCCATCTTCTTATTGACTTCAGTCTGCATCCACCAATCTTCTCATCGACTTCTGTTTCTGCTTTCACCCATCTTCTCATCGACACCAGCTGCTGCATCTACCCATCCTCTCATTGACTTCAGTCTCAGCATCCACCCATCTTCTCATTCACTTCAGTCTCTGCATGCATGCATCTTCTCATAGAATTCAGAAGCTGCATCCACCCATCCTCTCATCGATACCAGTTGCTGCATCCACCCCTCTTTTCATTGACTTCAGTCTCTGCATCCACCCATATTCTCACTGACATCAGTTGCTGCATCGACCCATCTTCACATTGACTTCCGTTTCTGCATCCACCCACCTTCTCATCGACTTCAGTTTCTGCATCCACCCATCTTCTCATTGACTTCAGTCTGCATCCACCAATCTTCTCATCGACTTCTGTTTCTGCTTTACCCATCTTCTCATCGACACCAGCTGCCGCATCTACCCATCTTCTCATCGACTTCAGATTCTGCATCCACACATCTTCTCATCGATTTCAGTGACTGTATCAACCCATCTTCTCATCGACACCAGTTGTTGCATCCACCCATCTTCTCATTGACTTCAGCTGCTGCATCCACCCATCTTCTCATCAACTTCAGTTTCTGCATCCACCCATCTTCTCATCGACTTCAGTTTCTGCATCCTTCCAGCTTCTCATCGACTTCAGCTTCTGCATCCTCCCATCTTCTCATTGATTCATTTGCTGCATCCACCCATCTTCTCATTCACTTCAGTTTCAGCATCCAACCATCTTCTCAGCAACTTCAGTCTCTGCTTCCACCCATCTTCTCATCGACTTTAGTGACTATATCCACCTATCTTCTCATTGACTTCAGTTTCTGCATCCACCCATCTTCTCATGTACTTCAGTCTCTGCATCCACCCATCTTCTCATTGACATCAGTTGCTGCATCCACCCATCTTCTCATCGACTTCAGTTTCTGCATCCTCCCATCTTCTCATCGAACTCAGTTTCTGCATCCACCCATCTTCTCATCGACACCAGTCTCTGCATTCACCCATCTTCTCATCGACTTCAGTGACTGTATCCACCAATCTTCTCATCGACACCAGTTGCTGCATCTACCCATCTTCTCATCGACTTCAGTTTCAGCATCCACCCATCTTCTCATTGACTCAAGTTTCTGCCTCGACCCATCTTCTCACCGGCTTCAGTTTCTGCATCCACACATCTTCTCAACGACTTCAGTTGCTGCATCAAACCATCTTCACCTTGACTTCAGCCTCTGCATCCACACATCTTCTCAATGATTTCAGTCTCTGCATGCACCCATCTTCTCAGAGACTTCAGATGCTGCATCCTCCCATCTTCTCATCGACACCAGTTGCTGCATTCACCCATCTTCTCATCGACTTCAGTTGCTGCATCCACCCATCTTCTCTTTCAGTTTCTGCATCCACCCATCTTCTCATCGACACCAGTTACTGCATCTACCCATCTTCTCATTGACTTCAGTCTCTGCATCCACCCATCTTCTCATTGACTTCAGTTTCTGCATTCACCCATTTTCTCATTGACTTCAGTCTCTGCATCCACCCATCTTCACCTCAACTTCAGTTTCTGCATCCACCCATCTTCTCATGGACTTCGGTCTCTGCATCCACCCATCTTCTCATTGACTTCAGTTGCCTGCATCCACCCATCTTCTCATCAACTTCAGTTTTTGCATCCACCCATCTTCTCATCGACTTCTGTGACTGTATCCACCCACCTTCTCATTGACATCCGTTTCTGCATCCACCCATCTTCTCTTTAACTTCAGTTGCTGCATCTTCTCATCGACTTCAGTGACTGTATCCGCCCATCTTTTCATCGACACCAGTTGCTGCATCCACCCATCTTCTCATTGACTTCAGTCTCTACATCCACCCATCTTCTCATCGACTTAGGTTTCTGCATCCTCCCATCTTCTCATCGACCTCAGTTTCTGCATCCACCCATCTTATCATCGACACCAGTCTCTGCATTCACCCATCTTCTCATCGACTTCAGTGACTGTATCCACCAATCTTCTCATCGACACCAGTTGCTGCATCTACCCATCTTCTCATCGACTTCAGTTTCAGCCTCCACCCATCTTCTCATTGACTCAAGTTTCTGCATCGACCCATTTTCTCATCGGCTTCACTTTCTGCATCCACACATCTTCTCAACGACTTCAGATGCTGCATCAAACCATCTTCTTATTGACTTCAGCCTCTGCATCCACCCATCTTCTCAATGATTTCAGTCTCTGCATGCCCCCATCTTCTGTGAGACTTCAAATGCTGCATCCACCCATCTTCTCATCAACACGAGTTGCTGCATCCACCCATCTTCTCATCGACTTCAGTTGCAGCATCCACCCATCTTCTCTTTCAGTTTCTGCATCCACCCATCTTCTCATCGACACCAGTTACTGCATCTACCCATCTTCTCATTGACTTCAGTTTCTGCATTCAACCATTTTCTCATTGACTTCAGTCTCTGCATCCACCCATCTTTTCCTCAACTTCAGTTTCTGCATCCACCCATCTTCTCATGGACTTCGGTCTCTGCATCCACCCATCTTCTCATTGACTTCAGTTGCCTGCATCCACCCATCTTCTAATCGACTTCAGTTTCTGCATCCACCCATCTTGTCATCGACTTCAGTGACTGTATCCACCTACCTTCTCATTGACTTCAGTTTCTGCATCCACCCATCTGCTCTTTAACTTCAGTTGCTGCATCCACCCATCTTCTCATCGACTTCAGTGACTATATCCACCCATCTTCTCATTGACTTCAGTTGCTGCATCCACCCATCTTCTCATTGATTTCAGTCTGCATCCACCAATCTTCTCATCGACTTCTCTTTCTGCTTTCACCCATCTTCTCATCGACACCAGCTGCTGCATCTACCCATCCTCTCATTGACTTCAATCTCAGCATCCACCCATCTTCTCATTCACTTCAGTCTCTGCATGCACGCATCTTCTCATAGAATTCAGTAGCTGTATCCACCCATCCTCTCATCGATACCAGTTGCTGCATCCACCCCTCTTTTCATTGACTTCAGTCTCTACATCCACCTATCTTCTCATTAACTTCAGTCTCTTCATGCACCCATCTTCTCATAGACTTCAGTTTCTGCGTCCACTCATCTTCTCATCGACCTCAGTTGCTGCATCCACCCATCTTCTCATCGACTTCAGTTTCTGCATCCACCCATCTTCTCATTGACTTCAGTTTCTGCATGCACCCATCTTCTCATCGACACCATCTGCTGCATCAACCCATCTTCTCATCGACTTCAGTTTCTGCATCCACACATCTTCTCATCGATTTCAGTGACTGTATCAACCAATCTTCTCATCGACACCAGTTGTTGCATCCACCCATCTTCTCATTGACTTCAGCTGCTGCGTCCACCCATCTTTTCATCAACTTAAGTTTCTGCATCCACCCATCTTCTCATCGACTTCAGTTTCTGCATCCTTCCAGCTTCTAATCGACTTCAGCTTCTGCATCCACCCATCTTCTAATTGACTTCATTTGCTGCATCCACCCATCTTCTCATTCACTTCTGTTTCTGCATCCACCCATCTTCTCAGCAACTTCAGTCTCTGCATCCACCCATCTTCTCATCGACTTTAGTGACTATATCCACCCATCTTCTCATTGACTTCAGCCTCTGCATCCACCCATCTTCTCATACACTTCAGTCTCTGCATGCACGCATCTTCTCATCGACTTCAGTTGCTGCATCAACCCATCTTCTCATTGACTTCAGTTTCTGCTTCCACCCATCTTCTCATCGACTTCAGTCTCTGCATCCACCCATCTTCTCATCGACTTCGGTTTCTGCATCCACCCATCTTGTCATTGATTTCAGGTTCTGCATCCACCCATCTTCTCATTCACTTCAGCCTCTGCATTAACCCATCTTCTCATTGACTTCAGTTGCTGCATCCAGCCATTTTCTCATCGACTTCAGTTTCTGCATCCTCCCATCTTCTAATCGACTTCAGTTTCTGCATCCACCCATCTTCTCATCGATTTCAGTGTCTGTATCCACCCATCTTCTCATCGACACCAGTTGCTGCATCCACCCATCTTCTCATTGACTTCAGTTCCTGCATCCACCCATCTTCTCATCGACTTTAGTTTCTGTATCCTCTCATCTTCTCATTGACTTCAGTCTCTGCATCCACCCATCTTCTCATTGACTTCAGTTGATGCATCCACCCATCTTCTCTTCGACTTCAGTTTCTGCATCCTCCCATCTTCTCATCGACACCAGTTTCTGCATCCACCCATCTTCTCATCGACTTCAGTTTCTGCATCCTTCCAGCTTCTCATCGACTTCAGCTTCTGCATCCTCCCATCTTCTCATTGATTCATTTGCTGCATCCACCCATCTTCTCATTCACTTCAGTTTCAGCATCCAACCATCTTCTCAGCAACTTCAGTCTCTGCTTCCACCCATCTTCTCATCGACTTTAGTGACTATATCCACCCATCTTCTCACTGACTTCAGTTTCTGCATCCACCCATCTTCTCATTGACTTCAGTTGATGCATCCACCCATCTTCTCTTCGACTTCAGTTTCTGCATCCTCCCATCTTCTCATCGACACCAGTTTCTGCATCCACCCATCTTCTCATTGACTTCAATTTCTGCATCCACCCATCTTCTCATCGAGTTCAGTTGCTGCATCCACCCAACTTCTCATATACATCAGTTGCTGCATCCACCCATTTTCTCATCGATTTCAGCCTCTGCATCCACCAATCTTCTCATTGATTTCAGTCTCTGCATGCACCCATCTTCTCATAGACTTCAGATGCTGCATCCACCCATCTTCTCATCGACACCAGTTGCCTCATCCACCCATATTCTCATTGACTTCAGTTTCTGCATCCACCCATCTTCTCATCGACTTCAGTTTCTGCATCCACCCATCTTCTCATTGACTTCAGTCTCTGCATCCACCAATCCTTTCCTCAACTTCAGTTTCTGCATCCACCCATCTTCTCATGGACTTCGGTCTCTGCATCCACCCATCTTCTCATTGACTTCAGTTGCCTGCATCCACCCATCTTCACATCGACTTCAGTTTCTGCATCCACCCATCTTCTCATCGACTTCAGTGACTGTATCCACCTACCTTCTCATTGACTTCAGTTTCTGCATCCAACCATCTGCTCTTTAACTTCAGTTGCTGCATCCACCCATCTTCTCATCGACTTCAGTGACTATATCCACCCATCTTCTCATTGACTTCAGTTGCTGCATCCACCCATCTTCTTATTGACTTCAGTCTGCATCCACCAATCTTCTCATCGACTTCTGTTTCTGCTTTCACCCATCTTCTCATCGACACCAGCTGCTGCATCTACCCATCCTCTCATTGACTTCAGTCTCAGCATCCACCCATCTTCTCATTCACTTCAGTCTCTGCATGCATGCATCTTCTCATAGAATTCAGAAGCTGCATCCACCCATCCTCTCATCGATACCAGTTGCTGCATCCACCCCTCTTTTCATTGACTTCAGTCTCTGCATCCACCCATATTCTCACTGACATCAGTTGCTGCATCGACCCATCTTCACCTTGACTTCCGTTTCTGCATCCACCCACCTTCTCATCGACTTCAGTTTCTGCATCCACCCATCTTCTCATTGACTTCAGTCTGCATCCACCAATCTTCTCATCGACTTCTGTTTCTGCTTTACCCATCTTCTCATCGACACCAGCTGCTGCATCTACCCATCTTCTCATCGACTTCAGTTTCTGCATCCACACATCTTCTCATCGATTTCAGTGACTGTATCAACCCATCTTCTCATCGACACCAGTTGTTGCATCCACCCATCTTCTCATTGACTTCAGCTGCTGCATCCACCCATCTTCTCATCAACTTCAGTTTCTGCATCCACCCATCTTCTCATCGACTTCAGTTTCTGCATCCTTCCAGCTTCTCATCGACTTCAGCTTCTGCATCCTCCCATCGTCTCATTGATTCATTTGCTGCATCCACCCATCTTCTCATTCACTTCAGTTTCAGCATCCAACCATCTTCTCAGCAACTTCAGTCTCTGCTTCCACCCATCTTCTCATCGACTTTAGTGACTATATCCACCTATCTTCTCATTGACTTCAGTTTCTGCATCCACCCATCTTCTCATGTACTTCAGTCTCTGCATCCACCCATCTTCTCATTGACATCAGTTGCTGCATCCACCCATCTTCTCATCGACTTCAGTTTCTGCATCCTCCCATCTTCTCATCGAACTCAGTTTCTGCATCCACCCATCTTCTCATCGACACCAGTCTCTGCATTCACCCATCTTCTCATCGACTTCAGTGACTGTATCCACCAATCTTCTCATCGACACCAGTTGCTGCATCTACCCATCTTCTCATCGACTTCAGTTTCAGCATCCACCCATCTTCTCATTGACTCAAGTTTCTGCCTCGACCCATCTTCTCACCGGCTTCAGTTTCTGCATCCACACATCTTCTCAACGACTTCAGTTGCTGCATCAAACCATCTTCACCTTGACTTCAGCCTCTGCATCCACACATCTTCTCAATGATTTCAGTCTCTGCATGCACCCATCTTCTCAGAGACTTCAGATGCTGCATCCACCCATCTTCTCATCGACACCAGTTGCTGCATTCACCCATCTTCTCATCGACTTCAGTTGCTGCATCCACCCATCTTCTCTTTCAGTTTCTGCATCCACCCATCTTCTCATCGACACCAGTTACTGCATCTACCCATCTTCTCATTGACTTCAGTCTCTGCATCCACCCATCTTCTCATTGACTGCAGTTTCTGCATTCACCCATTTTCTCATTGACTTCAGTCTCTGCATCCACCCATCTTCACCTCAACTTCAGTTTCTGCATCCACCCATCTTCTCATGGACTTCGGTCTCTGCATCCACCCATCTTCTCATTGACTTCAGTTGCCTGCATCCACCCATCTTCTCATCAACTTCAGTTTTTGCATCCACCCATCTTCTCATCGACTTCTGTGACTGTATCCACCCACCTTCTCATTGACATCCGTTTCTGCATCCACCCATCTTCTCTTTAACTTCAGTTGCTGCATCTTCTCATCGACTTCAGTGACTGTATCCGCCCATCTTTTCATCGACACCAGTTGCTGCATCCACCCATCTTCTCATTGACTTCAGTCTCTACATCCACCGATCTTCTCATCGACTTAGGTTTCTGCATCCACCCATCTTCTCACTGACATCAGTTGCTGCATCGAACCATCTTCTCATTGACTTCAGTTTCTGCATCCACCCACCTTCTCATCGACTTCAGTTTCTGCATCCACCCATCTTCTCATTGACCTCAGTCTCTGCATCCACCCATATTCGCAGTGACATCAGTTGCTGCATCGACCGATCATCTCATTGACATCAGTTTCTGCATCCACCCACCTTCTCATTGACTTCAGTTTCTGCATCCGCCCATCTTCTCATCGACACCAGTTGCTGCACCTACCCATCTTCTCATTGACTTCAGTCTCTGCATCCACCCATCTTCTCATTGACCTCAGTCTCTGCACCACCCATCTTCTCACTGACATCAGTTGCTGCATCGACCCATCATCTCATTGACTTCAGTTTCTGCCTCCACCCATCTACTCATCGACACCAGTCTCTGCATTCACCCATCTTCTCATCGACTTCAGTGACTGTATCCACCAATCTTCTCATCGACACCAGGTGCTGCATCTACCCATCTTCTCATCGACTTCAGTTTCAGCATCCACCCACCTTCTCATTGACTCAAGTTTCTGCATCGACCCATCTTCTCATCGGCTTCAGTTTCTGCATTCACACATCTTCTCAACGACTTCAGTTGCTGCATCAAACCATCTTCTCCTTGACTTCAGCCTCTGCATCCACCCATCTTCTCATCGACTTCAGTTTCTGCATCCTTCCAGCTTCTCATCGACTTCAGCTTCTGCATCCTCCCATCTTCTCATTGATTCATTTGCTGCATCCACCCATCTTCCCATTCACTTCAGTTTCAGCATCCAACCATCTTCTCAGCAACTTCAGTCTCTGCTTCCACCCATCTTCTCATCGAATTTAGTGACTATATCCACCCATCTTCTCATTGACTTCAGTTTCTGCATCCACCCATCTTCTCATGGACTTCCGTCTCTGCATCCACCCATCTTCTCATTGACATCAGTTGCTGCATCCACCCATCTTCTCATCGACTTCAGTTTCTGCATCCTCCCATCTTCTCATCGACCTCAGTTTCTGCATCCACCCATCTTCTCATCGACACCAGTCTCTGCATTCACCCATCTTCTCATCGACTTCAGTGACTGTATCCACCAATCTTCTCATCGACACCAGTTGCTGCATCTACCCATCTTCTCATCGACTTCAGTTTCAGCATCCACCCATCTTCTCATTGACTCAAGTTTCTGCATCGACCCATCTTCTCACCGGCTTCAGTTTCTGCATCCACACATCTTCTCAACGACTTCAGTTGCTGCATCAAACCATCTTCACCTTGACTTCAGCCTCTGCATCCACACATCTTCTCAATGATTTCAGTCTCTGCATGCACCCATCGTCTCAGAGACTTCAGATGCTGCATCCACCCATCTTCTCATCGACACCAGTTGCTGCATTCACCCATCTTCTCATCGACTTCAGTTGCTGCATCCACCCATCTTCTCTTTCAGTTTCTGCATCCACCCATCTTCTCATCGACACCAGTTACTGCATCTACCCATCTTCTCGTTGACTTCAGTCTCTGCATCCACCCATCTTCTCATTGACTTCAGTTTCTGCATTCACCCATTTTCTCATTGACTTCAGTCTCTGCATCCACCCATCTTCACCTCAACTTCAGTTTCTGCATCCACCCATCTTCTCATGGACTTCGGTCTCTGCATCCACCCATCTTCTCATTGACTTCAGTTGCCTGCATCCACCCATCTTCTCATCAACTTCAGTTTTTGCATCCACCCATCTTCTCATCGACTTCTGTGACTGTAAACACCCACGTTCTCATTGACATCCGTTTCTGCATCCACCCATCTTCTCTTTAACTTCAGTTGCTGCATCCACCCATCTTCTCATCGACTTCAGTGACTGTATCCGCCCATCTTTTCATCGACCCCAGTTGCTGCATCCACCCATCTTCTCATTGACTTCAGTCTCTACATCCACCCATCTTCTCATCGACTTAGGTTTCTGCATCCACCCATCTTCTCACTGACATCAGTTGCTGCATCGACCCATCTTCTCATTGACTTCAGTTTCTGCATCCACCCACCTTCTCATCGACTTCAGTTTCTGCATCCACCCATCTTCTCATTGACCTCAGTCTCTGCATCCACCCATATTCTCAGTGACATCAGTTGCTGCATCGACCGATCATCTCATTGACTTCAGTTTCTGCATCCACCCACCTTCTCATTGACTTCAGTTTCTGCATCCGCCCATCTTCTCATCGACACCAGTTGCTGCACCTACCCATCTTCTCATTGACTTCAGTCTCTGCATCCACCCATCTTCTCATTGACCTCAGTCTCTGCACCACCCATCTTCTCACTGACATCAGTTGCTGCATCGACCCATCATCTCATTGACTTCAGTTTCTGCCTCCACCCATCTACTCATCGACACCAGTCTCTGCATTCACCCATCTTCTCATCGACTTCAGTGGCTGTATCCACCAATCTTCTCATCGACACCAGGTGCTGCATCTACCCATCTTCTCATCGACTTCAGTTTCAGCATCCACCCACCTTCTCATTGACTCAAGTTTCTGCATCGACCCATCTTCTCATCGGCTTCAGTTTCTGCATTCACACATCTTCTCAACGACTTCATTGCTGCATCAAACCATCTTCTCCTTGACTTCAGCCTCTGCATCCACCCATCTTCTCATCGACTTCAGTTTCTGCATCCTTCCAGCTTCTCATCGACTTCAGCTTCTGCATCCTCCCATCCTCTCATTGATTCATTGGCTGCATCCACCCATCTTCTCATTCACTTCAGTTTCTGCATCCAACCATCTACTCAGCAACTTCAGTCTCTGCTTCCACCCATCTTCTCATCGACTTTAGTGACTATATCCACCCATCTTCTCATTGACTTCAGTTTCTGCATCCACCCATCTTCTCATCGACTTCTGTCTCTGCATCCACCCATCTTCTCATGGACTTCAGTCTCTGCATCCACCCATCTTCTCATTGACATCAGTTTCTGCCTCCACCCATCTTCTCATCGACACCAGTCTCTGCATTCACCCATCTTCTCATCGACTTCAGTGACTGTATCCACCAATCTTCTCATCGACACCAGTTGCTGCATCTACCCATCTTCTCATCGATTTCAGTTTCAGCATCCACCCATCTTCTCATTGACTCAAGTTTCTGCATCGACCCATCTTCTCATCGGCTTCAGTTTCTGCATCCACACATCTTCTCAATGACTTCAGTTGCTGCATCAAACCATCTTCTCCTTGACTTCAGCCTCTGCATCCACCCATCTTCTCAATGATTTCAGTCTCTGCATGCACGCATCTTCTCAGAGAATTCAGATGCTGCATCCACCCATCTTCTCATCGACACCAGTTCCTGCATCCACCCATCTTCTCATTGACTTCAGTAGCTGCATCCACCCATCTTCTCTTTCAGTTTCTGCATCCACCCATCTTCTCATCGACACCAGTTACTGCATCTACCCATCTTCTCATCGACACCAGTTCCTGCATCCACCCATCTTCTCATTGACTTCAGTAGCTGCATCCACCCATCTTCTCTTTCAGTTTCTGCATCCACCAATCTTCTCATCGACACCAGTTGCTGCATCTACCCATCTTCTCATCGATTTCAGTTTCAGCATCCACCCATCTTCTCATTGACTCAAGTTTCTGCATCGACCCATCTTCTCATCGGCTTCAGTTTCTGCATCCACACATCTTCTCAATGACTTCAGTTGCTGCATCAAACCATCTTCTCCTTGACTTCAGCCTCTGCATCCACCCATCTTCTCAATGATTTCAGTCTCTGCATGCACGCATCTTCTCAGAGACTTCAGATGCTGCATCCACCCATCTTCTCATCGACACCAGTTCCTGCATCCACCCATCTTCTCATTGACTTCAGTAGCTGAATCCACCCATCTTCTCTTTCAGTTTCTGCATCCACCCATCTTCTCATCGACACCAGTTACTGCATCTACCCATCTTCTCATTGACTTCAGTCTCTGCATCCACCCATCTTCTCATTGACTTCAGTTTCTGCATTCACCCATTTTCTCATTGACTTCAGCCTCTGCATCCACCCATCTTCTCCTCAACTTCAGTTTCTGCATCCACCCATCTTCTCATGGACTTCGGTCTCTGCATCCACCCATCTTCTCATTGACTTCAGTTGCCTGCATCCACCCATCTTCTCATCAACTTCAGTTTTTGCATCCACCCATCTTCTCATCGACTTCTGTGACTGTATCCACCCACCTTCTCATTGACATCCGTTTCTGCATCCACCCATCTTCTCTTTAACTTCAGTTGCTGCATCTTCTCATCGACTTCAGTGACTGTATCCGCCCATCTTTTCATCGACACCAGTTGCTGCATCCACCCATCTTCTCATTGACTTCAGTCTCTACATCCACCCATCTTCTCATCGACTTAGGTTTCTGCATCCACCCATCTTCTCACTGACATCAGTTGCTGCATCGAACCATCTTCTCATTGACTTCAGTTTCTGCATCCACCCACCTTCTCATCGACTTCAGTTTCTGCATCCACCCATCTTCTCATTGACCTCAGTCTCTGCATCCACCCATATTCTCAGTGACATCAGTTGCTGCATCGACCGATCATCTCATTGACATCAGTTTCTGCATCCACCCACCTTCTCATTGACTTCAGTTTCTGCATCCGCCCATCTTCTCATCGACACCAGTTGCTGCACCTACCCATCTTCTCATTGACTTCAGTCTCTGCATCCACCCATCCTCTCATTGACCTCAGTCTCTGCACCACCCATCTTCTCACTGACATCAGTTGCTGCATCGACCCATCATCTCATTGACTTCAGTTTCTGCCTCCACCCATCTACTCATCGACACCAGTCTCTGCATTCACCCATCTTCTCATCGACTTCAGTGACTGTATCCACCAATCTTCTCATCGACACCAGGTGCTGCATCTACCCATCTTCTCATCGACTTCAGTTTCAGCATCCACCCACCTTCTCATTGACTCAAGTTTCTGCATCGACCCATCTTCTCATCGGCTTCAGTTTCTGCATTCACACATCTTCTCAACGACTTCAGTTGCTGCATCAAACCATCTTCTCCTTGACTTCAGCCTCTGCATCCACCCATCTTCTCATCGACTTCAGTTTCTGCATCCTTCCAGCTTCTCATCGACTTCAGCTTCTGCATCCTCCCATCTTCTCATTGATTCATTTGCTGCATCCACCCATCTTCCCATTCACTTCAGTTTCAGCATCCAACCATCTTCTCAGCAACTTCAGTCTCTGCTTCCACCCATCTTCTCATCGAATTTAGTGACTATATCCACCCATCTTCTCATTGACTTCAGTTTCTGCATCCACCCATCTTCTCATGGACTTCCGTCTCTGCATCCACCCATCTTCTCATTGACATCAGTTGCTGCATCCACCCATCTTCTCATCGACTTCAGTTTCTGCATCCTCCCATCTTCTCATCGACCTCAGTTTCTGCATCCACCCATCTTCTCATCGACACCAGTCTCTGCATTCACCCATCTTCTCATCGACTTCAGTGACTGTATCCACCAATCTTCTCATCGACACCAGTTGCTGCATCTACCCATCTTCTCATCGACTTCAGTTTCAGCATCCACCCATCTTCTCATTGACTCAAGTTTCTGCATCGACCCATCTTCTCACCGGCTTCAGTTTCTGCATCCACACATCTTCTCAACGACTTCAGTTGCTGCATCAAACCATCTTCACCTTGACTTCAGCCT
This sequence comes from Mobula birostris, assembly GCF_030028105.1. NCBI lineage: Eukaryota > Metazoa > Chordata > Chondrichthyes > Myliobatiformes > Myliobatidae > Mobula > Mobula birostris. The sequence goes on from NC_092378.1 coordinate 90,428,357, forward strand.
CTGCATCCACACATCTTCTCAATGATTTCAGTCTCTGCATGCACCCATCGTCTCAGAGACTTCAGATGCTGCATCCACCCATCTTCTCATCGACACCAGTTGCTGCATTCACCCATCTTCTCATCGACTTCAGTTGCTGCATCCACCCATCTTCTCTTTCAGTTTCTGCATCCACCCATCTTCTCATCGACACCAGTTACTGCATCTACCCATCTTCTCGTTGACTTCAGTCTCTGCATCCACCCATCTTCTCATTGACTTCAGTTTCTGCATTCACCCATTTTCTCATTGACTTCAGTCTCTGCATCCACCCATCTTCACCTCAACTTCAGTTTCTGCATCCACCCATCTTCTCATGGACTTCGGTCTCTGCATCCACCCATCTTCTCATTGACTTCAGTTGCCTGCATCCACCCATCTTCTCATCAACTTCAGTTTTTGCATCCACCCATCTTCTCATCGACTTCTGTGACTGTAAACACCCACGTTCTCATTGACATCCGTTTCCGCATCCACCCATCTTCTCTTTAACTTCAGTTGCTGCATCCACCCATCTTCTCATCGACTTCAGTGACTGTATCCGCCCATCTTTTCATCGACCCAAGTTGCTGCATCCACCCATCTTCTCATTGACTTCAGTCTCTACATCCACCCATCTTCTCATCGACTTAGGTTTCCTTAGGTTTCTGCATCCACCCATCTTCTCACTGACATCAGTTGCTGCATCGACCCATCTTCTCATTGACTTCAGTTTCTGCATCCACCCACCTTCTCATCGACTTCAGTTTCTGCATCCACCCATCTTCTCATTGACCTCAGTCTCTGCATCCACCCATATTCTCAGTGACATCAGTTGCTGCATCGACCGATCATCTCATTGACTTCAGTTTCTGCATCCACCCACCTTCTCATTGACTTCAGTTTCTGCATCCGCCCATCTTCTCATCGACACCAGTTGCTGCACCTACCCATCTTCTCATTGACTTCAGTCTCTGCATCCACCCATCTTCTCATTGACCTCAGTCTCTGCACCACCCATCTTCTCACTGACATCAGTTGCTGCATCGACCCATCATCTCATTGACTTCAGTTTCTGCCTCCACCCATCTACTCATCGACACCAGTCTCTGCATTCACCCATCTTCTCATCGACTTCAGTGGCTGTATCCACCAATCTTCTCATCGACACCAGGTGCTGCATCTACCCATCTTCTCATCGACTTCAGTTTCAGCATCCACCCACCTTCTCATTGACTCAAGTTTCTGCATCGACCCATCTTCTCATCGGCTTCAGTTTCTGCATTCACACATCTTCTCAACGACTTCATTGCTGCATCAAACCATCTTCTCCTTGACTTCAGCCTCTGCATCCACCCATCTTCTCATCGACTTCAGTTTCTGCATCCTTCCAGCTTCTCATCGACTTCAGCTTCTGCATCCTCCCATCCTCTCATTGATTCATTGGCTGCATCCACCCATCTTCTCATTCACTTCAGTTTCTGCATCCAACCATCTACTCAGCAACTTCAGTCTCTGCTTCCACCCATCTTCTCATCGACTTTAGTGACTATATCCACCCATCTTCTCATTGACTTCAGTTTCTGCATCCACCCATCTTCTCACCGACTTCTGTCTCTGCATCCACCCATCTTCTCATGGACTTCAGTCTCTGCATCCACCCATCTTCTCATTGACATCAGTTTCTGCCTCCACCCATCTTCTCATCGACACCAGTCTCTGCATTCACCCATCTTCTCATCGACTTCAGTGACTGTATCCACCAATCTTCTCATCGACACCAGTTGCTGCATCTACCCATCTTCTCATCGATTTCAGTTTCAGCATCCACCCATCTTCTCATTGACTCAAGTTTCTGCATCGACCCATCTTCTCATCGGCTTCAGTTTCTGCATCCACACATCTTCTCAATGACTTCAGTTGCTGCATCAAACCATCTTCTCCTTGACTTCAGCCTCTGCATCCACCCATCTTCTCAATGATTTCAGTCTCTGCATGCACGCATCTTCTCAGAGAATTCAGATGCTGCATCCACCCATCTTCTCATCGACACCAGTTCCTGCATCCACCCATCTTCTCATTGACTTCAGTAGCTGCATCCACCCATCTTCTCTTTCAGTTTCTGCATCCACCCATCTTCTCATCGACACCAGTTACTGCATCTACCCATCTTCTCATCGACACCAGTTCCTGCATCCACCCATCTTCTCATTGACTTCAGTAGCTGCATCCACCCATCTTCTCTTTCAGTTTCTGCATCCACCAATCTTCTCATCGACACCAGTTGCTGCATCTACCCATCTTCTCATCGATTTCAGTTTCAGCATCCACCCATCTTCTCATTGACTCAAGTTTCTGCATCGACCCATCTTCTCATCGGCTTCAGTTTCTGCATCCACACATCTTCTCAATGACTTCAGTTGCTGCATCAAACCATCTTCTCCTTGACTTCAGCCTCTGCATCCACCCATCTTCTCAATGATTTCAGTCTCTGCATGCACGCATCTTCTCAGAGACTTCAGATGCTGCATCCACCCATCTTCTCATCGACACCAGTTCCTGCATCCACCCATCTTCTCATTGACTTCAGTAGCTGAATCCACCCATCTTCTCTTTCAGTTTCTGCATCCACCCATCTTCTCATCGACACCAGTTACTGCATCTACCCATCTTCTCATTGACTTCAGTCTCTGCATCCACCCATCTTCTCATTGACTTCAGTTTCTGCATTCACCCATTTTCTCATTGACTTCAGCCTCTGCATCCACCCATCTTCTCCTCAACTTCAGTTTCTGCATCCACCCATCTTCTCATGGACTTCGGTCTCTGCATCCACCCATCTTCTCATTGACTTCAGTTGCCTGCATCCACCCATCTTCTCTTTAACTTCAGTTGCTGCATCCACCCATCTTCTCATCGACTTCAGTGACTGTATCCACCCATCTTCTCATCGACACCAGTTGCTGCACCCACCCATCTTCTCATTGACTTCAGTCTCTACATCCACCCATCTTCTCATTGACTTCAGTCTCTGCATCCACCCATCTTCTCATCGACCTCAGTTTCTGCATCCACCCATCTTCTCATCGACACCAGTCTCTGCATTCATTCATCTTCTCATCGACTTATCCACCAAACTTCTCATCGACACCAGTTGCTGCATCTACCCATCTTCTCATCGACTTCAGTTTCAGCATCCACCCATCTTCTCATTGACTCAAGTTTCTGCATCGACCCATCTTCTCACCGGCTTCAGTTTCTGCATCCACACATCTTCTCAACGACTTCAGTTGCTGCATCAAACCATCTTCACCTTGAGTTCAGCCTCTGCATCCACACATCTTCTCAATGATTTCAGTCTCTGCATGCACCCATCTTCTCAGAGACTTCAGATGCTGCATCCACCCATCTTCTCATCGACACCAGTTGCTGCATTCACCCATCTTCTCATCGACTTCAGTTGCTGCATCCACCCATCTTTTCTTTCAGTTTCTGCATCCACCCATCTTCTCATCGACACCAGTTACTGCATCTACCCATCTTCTCATTGACTTCAGTTTCTGCATCCACTCACCTTCTCATCGACTTCAGTTTCTGCATCCACCCATCTTCTCATTGACCTCAGTCTCTGCATCCACCCATATTCTCAGTGACATCAGTTGCTGCATCGACCGATCATCTCATTGACTTCAGTTTCTGCATCCACCCACCTTCTCATTGACTTCAGTTTCTGCTTTCACCCATCTTCTCATCGACACCAGTTGCTGCACCTACCCATCTTCTCATTGACATCAGTCTCTGCATCCACCCATCTTCTCATTGACCTCAGTCTCTGCACCACCCATCTTCTCACTGACATCAGTTGCTGCATCGACCCATCATCTCATTGACTTCAGTTTCTGCCTCCACCCATCTACTCATCGACACCAGTCTCTGCATTCACCCATCTTCTCATCGACTTCAGTGACTGTATCCACCAATCTTCTCATCGACACCAGTTGCTGCATCTACCCATCTTCTCATCGACTTCAGTTTCAGCATCCACCCACCTTCTCATTGACTCAAGTTTCTGCATCGACCCATCTTCTCATCGGCTTCAGTTTCTGCATTCACACATCTTCTCAACGACTTCAGTTGCTGCATCAAACCATCTTCTCCTTGACTTCAGCCTCTGCATCCACCCATCTTCTCATCGACTTCAGTTTCTGCATCCTTCCAGCTTCTCATCGACTTCAGCTTCTGCATCCTCCCATCTTCTCATTGATTCATTTGCTGCATCCACCCATCTTCTCATTCACTTCAGTTTCTGCATCCAACCATCTTCTCAGCAACTTCTGTCTCTGCTTCCACCAATCTTCTCATCGACTTTAGTGACTATATCCACCCATCTTCTCATTGACTTCAGTTTCTGCATCCACCCATCTTCTCATCGACTTCTGTCTCTGCATCCACCCATCTTCTCATGGACTTCAGTCTCTGCATCCACCCATCTTCTCATCGACACCAGTCTCTGCATTCACCCATCTTCTCATCGACTTCAGTGACTGTATCCACCAATCTTCTCATCGACACCAGTTGCTGCATCTACCCATCTTCTCATCGATTTCAGTTTCAGCATCCACCCATCTTCTCATTGACATCAGTTTCTGCCTCCACCCATCTTCTCATCGACACCAGTCTCTGCATTCATCCATCTTCTCATCGACTTCAGTGACTGTATCCACCAATCTTCTCATCGACACCAGTTGCTGCATCTACCCATCTTCTCATCGATTTCAGTTTCAGCATCCACCCATCTTCTCATTGACTCAAGTTTCTGCATCGACCCATCTTCTCATCGGCTTCAGTTTCTGCATCCACACATCTTCTCAATGACTTCAGTTGCTGCATCCAACCATCTTCTCCTTGACTTCAGCCTCTGCATCCACCCATCTTCTCAATGATTTCAGTCTCTGCATGCACGCATCTTCTCAGAGAATTCAGATGCTGCATCCACCCATCTTCTCATCGACACCAGTTCCTGCATCCACCCATCTTCTCATTGACTTCAGTAGCTGCATCCACCCATCTTCTCTTTCAGTTTCTGCATCCACCCATCTTCTCATCGACACCAGTTACTGCATCTACCCATCTTCTCATCGACACCAGTTCCTGCATCCACCCATCTTCTCATTGACTTCAGTAGCTGCATCCACCCATCTTCTCTTTCAGTTTCTGCATCCACCAATCTTCTCATCGACACCAGTTGCTGCATCTACCCATCTTCTCATCGATTTCAGTTTCAGCATCCACCCATCTTCTCATTGACTCAAGTTTCTGCATCGACCCATCTTCTCATCGGCTTCAGTTTCTGCATCCACACATCTTCTCAATGACTTCAGTTGCTGCATCAAACCATCTTCTCCTTGACTTCAGCCTCTGCATCCACCCATCTTCTCAATGATTTCAGTCTCTGCATGCACGCATCTTCTCAGAGACTTCAGATGCTGCATCCACCCATCTTCTCATCGACACCAGTTCCTGCATCCACCCATCTTCTCATTGACTTCAGTAGCTGCATCCACCCATCTTCTCTTTCAGTTTCTGCATCCACCCATCTTCTCATCGACACCAGTTACTGCATCTACCCATCTTCTCATTGACTTCAGTCTCTGCATCCACCCATCTTCTCATTGACTTCAGTTTCTGCATTCACCCATTTTCTCATTGACTTCAGTCTCTGCATCCACCCATCTTCTCCTCAACTTCAGTTTCTGCATCCACCCATCTTCTCATGGACTTCGGTCTCTGCATCCACCCATCTTCTCATTGACTTCAGTTGCCTGCATCCACCCATCTTCTCATCAACTTCAGTTTTTGCATCCACCCATCTTCTCATCGACTTCTGTGACTGTATCCACCCACCTTCTCATTGACCTCCGTTTCTGCATCCACCCATCTTCTCTTTAACTTCAGTTGCTGCATCCACCCATCTTCTCATCGACTTCAGTGACTGTATCCACCCATCTTCTCATCGACACCAGTTGCTGCATCCACCCATCTTCTCATTGACTTCAGTCTCTACATCCACCCATCTTCTCATTGACTTCAGTCTCTGCATCCACCCATCTTCTCATCGACCTCAGTTTCTGCATCCACCCATCTTCTCATCGACACCAGTCTCTGCATTCACCCATCTTCTCATCGACTTCAGTGACTGTATCCACCAAACTTCTCATCGACACCAGTTGCTGCATCTACCCATCTTCTCATCGACTTCAGTTTCAGCATCCACCCATCTTCTCATTGACTCAAGTTTCTGCATCGACCCATCTTCTCACCGGCTTCAGTTTCTGCATCCACACATCTTCTCAACGACTTCAGTTGCTGCATCAAACCATCTTCACCTTGACTTCAGCCTCTGCATCCACACATCTTCTCAATGATTTCAGTCTCTGCATGCACCCATCTTCTCAGAGACCTCAGATGCTGCATCCGCCCATCTTCTCATCGACTTCAGTTGCTGCATCCACCCATCTTTTCTTTCAGTTTCTGCATCCACCCATCTTCTCATCGACACCAGTTACTGCGTCTACCCATCTTCTCATTGACTTCAGTCTCTGCATCCACCCATCTTCTCATTGACTTCAGTTTCTGCATTCACCCATTTTCTCATTGACTTCAGTCTCTGCATCCACCCATCTTCTCCTCAACTTCAGTTTCTGCATCCACCCATCTTCTCATGGACTTCGGTCTCTGCATCCACCCATCTTCTCATTGACTTCAGTTGCCTGCATCCACCCATCTTCTCATCGACTTCAGTTTTTGCATCCACCCATCTTCTCATCGACTTCTGTGACTGTATCCACCCACCTTCTCATTGACATCCGTTTCTGCATCCACCCATTTTCTCTTTAACTTCAGTTTCTGCATCCACCCATCTTCTCATCGACTTCAGTGACTGTATCCGCCCATCTTCTCATCGACACCAGTTGCTGCATCCACCCATCTTCTCATTGACTTCAGTCTCTACATCCACCCATCTTCTCATCGACTTAGGTTTCTGCATCCACCCATCTTCTCACTGACATCAGTTGCTGCATCGACCCATCTTCTCATTGACTTCAGTTTCTGCATCCACTCACCTTCTCATCGACTTCAGTATCTGCATCCACCCATCTTCTCATTGACCTCAGTCTCTGCATCCACCCATATTCTCAGTGACATCAGTTGCTGCATCGACCGATCATCTCATTGACTTCAGTTTCTGCATCCACCCACCTTCTCATTGACTTCAGTTTCTGCTTTCACCCATCTTCTCATCGACACCAGTTGCTGCACCTACCCATCTTCTCATTGACATCAGTCTCTGCATCCACCCATCTTCTCATTGACCTCAGTCTCTGCACCACCCATCTTCTCACTGACATCAGTTGCTGCATCGACCCATCATCTCATTGACTTCAGTTTCTGCCTCCACCCATCTACTCATCGACACCAGTCTCTGCATTCACCCATCTTCTCATCGACTTCAGTGACTGTATCCACCAATCTTCTCATCGACACCAGTTGCTGCATCTACCCATCTTCTCATCGACTTCAGTTTCAGCATCCACCCACCTTCTCATTGACTCAAGTTTCTGCATCGACCCATCTTCTCATCGGCTTCAATTTCTGCATTCACACATCTTCTCAACGACTTCAGTTGCTGCATCAAACCATCTTCTCCTTGACTTCAGCCTCTGCATCCACCCATCTTCTCATCGACTTCAGTTTCTGCATCCTTCCAGCTTCTCATCGACTTCAGCTTCTGCATCCTCCCATCTTCTCATTGATTCATTTGCTGCATCCACCCATCTTCTCATTCACTTCAGTTTCTGCATCCAACCATCTTCTCAGCAACTTCTGTCTCTGCTTCCACCAATCTTCTCATCGACTTTAGTGACTATATCCACCCATCTTCTCATTGACTTCAGTTTCTGCATCCACCCATCTTCTCATCGACTTCTGTCTCTGCATCCACCCATCTTCTCATGGACTTCAGTCTCTGCATCCACCCATCTTCTCATTGACATCAGTTTCTGCCTCCACCCATCTTCTCATCGACACCAGTCTCTGCATTCACCCATCTTCTCATCGACTTCAGTGACTGTATCCACCAATCTTCTCATCGACACCAGTTGCTGCATCTACCCATCTTCTCATCGATTTCAGTTTCAGCATCCACCCATCTTCTCATTGACTCAAGTTTCTGCATCGACCCATCTTCTCATCGGCTTCAGTTTCTGCATCCACACATCTTCTCAATGACTTCAGTTGCTGCATCAAACCATCTTCTCCTTGACTTCAGCCTCTGCATCCACCCATCTTCACAATGATTTCAGTCTCTGCATGCACCCATCCTCTCAGAGACTTCAGATGCTGCATCCACCCATCTTCTCATCGACACAAGTTCCTGCATCCACCCATCTTCTCATTGACTTCAGTAGCTGCATCCACCCATCTTCTCTTTCAGTTTCTGCATCCACCCATCTTCTCATCGACACCAGTTACTGCATCTACCCATCTTCTCATTGACTTCAGTCTCTGCATCCACCCATCTTCTCATTGACTTCAGTTTCTGCATTCACCCATTTTCTCATTGACCTCAGTCTCTGCATCCACCCATCTTCTCCTCAACTTCAGTTTCTGCATCCACCCATCTTCTCATGGACTTCGGTCTCTGCATCCACCCATCTTCTCATTGACTTCAGTTGCCTGCATCCACCCATCTTCTCATCAACTTCAGTTTTTGCATCCACCCATCTTCTCATCGACTTCTGTGACTGTATCCACCCACCTTCTCATTGACCTCCGTTTCTGCATCCACCCATCTTCTCTTTAACTTCAGTTGCTGCATCCACCCATCTTCTCATTGACTTCAGTCTCTACATCCACCCATCTTCTCATTGACTTCAGTCTCTGCATCCACACATCTTCTCATTGACACCAGTTGCTGCATCCACCCATCTTCTCATCGACTTCAGTTTCTGCATCCTCCCATCTTCTCATCGACCTCAGTTTCTGCATCCACCCATCTTCTCATTGACTTCATTTGCTGCATCCACCCATCTTCTCATTGACTTCAGTTTCTGCATCCACCCATCTTCTCAGCGACTTCAGTCTCTGCATCCACCCATCTTCTCATCGACTTCAGTTTCTGCATTCTTCCAGCTTCTCATCGACTTCAGCTTCTGCATCCTCCCATCTTCTCATTGACTTCATTTGCTGCATCCACCCATCTTCTCATTCACTTCAGTTTCTGCATTCACCCATCTTCTCAGCAACTTCAGTCTCTGCATCCACCCATCTTCTCATCGACTTCAGTGACTGTATCCACCAATCTTCTCATCGACACCAGTTGCTGCATCTACCCATCTTCTCATCGATTTCAGTTTCAGCATCCACCCATCTTCTCATTGACATCAGTTTCTGCCTCCACCCATCTTCTCATCGACACCAGTCTCTGCATTCATCCATCTTCTCATCGACTTCAGTGACTGTATCCACCAATCTTCTCATCGACACCAGTTGCTGCATCTACCCATCTTCTCATCGATTTCAGTTTCAGCATCCACCCATCTTCTCATTGACTCAAGTTTCTGCATCGACCCATCTTCTCATCGGCTTCAGTTTCTGCATCCACACATCTTCTCAATGACTTCAGTTGCTGCATCCAACCATCTTCTCCTTGACTTCAGCCTCTGCATCCACCCATCTTCTCAATGATTTCAGTCTCTGCATGCACGCATCTTCTCAGAGAATTCAGATGCTGCATCCACCCATCTTCTCATCGACACCAGTTCCTGCATCCACCCATCTTCTCATTGACTTCAGTAGCTGCATCCACCCATCTTCTCTTTCAGTTTCTGCATCCACCCATCTTCTCATCGACACCAGTTACTGCATCTACCCATCTTCTCATCGACACCAGTTCCTGCATCCACCCATCTTCTCATTGACTTCAGTAGCTGCATCCACCCATCTTCTCTTTCAGTTTCTGCATCCACCAATCTTCTCATCGACACCAGTTGCTGCATCTACCCATCTTCTCATCGATTTCAGTTTCAGCATCCACCCATCTTCTCATTGACTCAAGTTTCTGCATCGACCCATCTTCTCATCGGCTTCAGTTTCTGCATCCACACATCTTCTCAATGACTTCAGTTGCTGCATCAAACCATCTTCTCCTTGACTTCAGCCTCTGCATCCACCCATCTTCTCAATGATTTCAGTCTCTGCATGCACGCATCTTCTCAGAGACTTCAGATGCTGCATCCACCCATCTTCTCATCGACACCAGTTCCTGCATCCACCCATCTTCTCATTGACTTCAGTAGCTGCATCCACCCATCTTCTCTTTCAGTTTCTGCATCCACCCATCTTCTCATCGACACCAGTTACTGCATCTACCCATCTTCTCATTGACTTCAGTCTCTGCATCCACCCATCTTCTCATTGACTTCAGTTTCTGCATTCACCCATTTTCTCATTGACTTCAGTCTCTGCATCCACCCATCTTCTCCTCAACTTCAGTTTCTGCATCCACCCATCTTCTCATGGACTTCGGTCTCTGCATCCACCCATCTTCTCATTGACTTCAGTTGCCTGCATCCACCCATCTTCTCATCAACTTCAGTTTTTGCATCCACCCATCTTCTCATCGACTTCTGTGACTGTATCCACCCACCTTCTCATTGACCTCCGTTTCTGCATCCACCCATCTTCTCTTTAACTTCAGTTGCTGCATCCACCCATCTTCTCATCGACTTCAGTGACTGTATCCACCCATCTTCTCATCGACACCAGTTGCTGCATCCACCCATCTTCTCATTGACTTCAGTCTCTACATCCACCCATCTTCTCATTGACTTCAGTCTCTGCATCCACCCATCTTCTCATCGACCTCAGTTTCTGCATCCACCCATCTTCTCATCGACACCAGTCTCTGCATTCACCCATCTTCTCATCGACTTCAGTGACTGTATCCACCAAACTTCTCATCGACACCAGTTGCTGCATCTACCCATCTTCTCATCGACTTCAGTTTCAGCATCCACCCATCTTCTCATTGACTCAAGTTTCTGCATCGACCCATCTTCTCACCGGCTTCAGTTTCTGCATCCACACATCTTCTCAACGACTTCAGTTGCTGCATCAAACCATCTTCACCTTGACTTCAGCCTCTGCATCCACACATCTTCTCAATGATTTCAGTCTCTGCATGCACCCATCTTCTCAGAGACCTCAGATGCTGCATCCGCCCATCTTCTCATCGACTTCAGTTGCTGCATCCACCCATCTTTTCTTTCAGTTTCTGCATCCACCCATCTTCTCATCGACACCAGTTACTGCGTCTACCCATCTTCTCATTGACTTCAGTCTCTGCATCCACCCATCTTCTCATTGACTTCAGTTTCTGCATTCACCCATTTTCTCATTGACTTCAGTCTCTGCATCCACCCATCTTCTCCTCAACTTCAGTTTCTGCATCCACCCATCTTCTCATGGACTTCGGTCTCTGCATCCACCCATCTTCTCATTGACTTCAGTTGCCTGCATCCACCCATCTTCTCATCGACTTCAGTTTTTGCATCCACCCATCTTCTCATCGACTTCTGTGACTGTATCCACCCACCTTCTCATTGACATCCGTTTCTGCATCCACCCATTTTCTCTTTAACTTCAGTTTCTGCATCCACCCATCTTCTCATCGACTTCAGTGACTGTATCCGCCCATCTTCTCATCGACACCAGTTGCTGCATCCACCCATCTTCTCATTGACTTCAGTCTCTACATCCACCCATCTTCTCATCGACTTAGGTTTCTGCATCCACCCATCTTCTCACTGACATCAGTTGCTGCATCGACCCATCTTCTCATTGACTTCAGTTTCTGCATCCACTCACCTTCTCATCGACTTCAGTATCTGCATCCACCCATCTTCTCATTGACCTCAGTCTCTGCATCCACCCATATTCTCAGTGACATCAGTTGCTGCATCGACCGATCATCTCATTGACTTCAGTTTCTGCATCCACCCACCTTCTCATTGACTTCAGTTTCTGCTTTCACCCATCTTCTCATCGACACCAGTTGCTGCACCTACCCATCTTCTCATTGACATCAGTCTCTGCATCCACCCATCTTCTCATTGACCTCAGTCTCTGCACCACCCATCTTCTCACTGACATCAGTTGCTGCATCGACCCATCATCTCATTGACTTCAGTTTCTGCCTCCACCCATCTACTCATCGACACCAGTCTCTGCATTCACCCATCTTCTCATCGACTTCAGTGACTGTATCCACCAATCTTCTCATCGACACCAGTTGCTGCATCTACCCATCTTCTCATCGACTTCAGTTTCAGCATCCACCCACCTTCTCATTGACTCAAGTTTCTGCATCGACCCATCTTCTCATCGGCTTCAGTTTCTGCATTCACACATCTTCTCAACGACTTCAGTTGCTGCATCAAACCATCTTCTCCTTGACTTCAGCCTCTGCATCCACCCATCTTCTCATCGACTTCAGTTTCTGCATCCTTCCAGCTTCTCATCGACTTCAGCTTCTGCATCCTCCCATCTTCTCATTGATTCATTTGCTGCATCCACCCATCTTCTCATTCACTTCAGTTTCTGCATCCAACCATCTTCTCAGCAACTTCTGTCTCTGCTTCCACCAATCTTCTCATCGACTTTAGTGACTATATCCACCCATCTTCTCATTGACTTCAGTTTCTGCATCCACCCATCTTCTCATCGACTTCTGTCTCTGCATCCACCCATCTTCTCATGGACTTCAGTCTCTGCATCCACCCATCTTCTCATTGACATCAGTTTCTGCCTCCACCCATCTTCTCATCGACACCAGTCTCTGCATTCACCCATCTTCTCATCGACTTCAGTGACTGTATCCACCAATCTTCTCATCGACACCAGTTGCTGCATCTACCCATCTTCTCATCGATTTCAGTTTCAGCATCCACCCATCTTCTCATTGACTCAAGTTTCTGCATCGACCCATCTTCTCATCGGCTTCAGTTTCTGCATCCACACATCTTCTCAATGACTTCAGTTGCTGCATCAAACCATCTTCTCCTTGACTTCAGCCTCTGCATCCACCCATCTTCACAATGATTTCAGTCTCTGCATGCACCCATCCTCTCAGAGACTTCAGATGCTGCATCCACCCATCTTCTCATCGACACAAGTTCCTGCATCCACCCATCTTCTCATTGACTTCAGTAGCTGCATCCACCCATCTTCTCTTTCAGTTTCTGCATCCACCCATCTTCTCATCGACACCAGTCTCTGCATTCACCCATCTTCTCATCGACTTCAGTGACTGTATCCACCAATCTTCTCATCGACACCAGTTGCTGCATCTACCCATCTTCTCATCGATTTCAGTTTCAGCATCCACCCATCTTCTCATTGACTCAAGTTTCTGCATCGACCCATCTTCTCATCGGCTTCAGTTTCTGCATCCACACATCTTCTCAATGACTTCAGTTGCTGCATCAAACCATCTTCTCCTTGACTTCAGCCTCTGCATCCACCCATCTTCACAATGATTTCAGTCTCTGCATGCACCCATCCTCTCAGAGACTTCAGATGCTGCATCCACCCATCTTCTCATCGACACAAGTTCCTGCATCCACCCATCTTCTCATTGACTTCAGTAGCTGCATCCACCCATCTTCTCTTTCAGTTTCTGCATCCACCCATCTTCTCATCGACACCAGTTACTGCATCTACCCATCTTCTCATTGACTTCAGTCTCTGCATCCACCCATCTTCTCATTGACTTCAGTTTCTGCATTCACCCATTTTCTCATTGACCTCAGTCTCTGCATCCACCCATCTTCTCCTCAACTTCAGTTTCTGCATCCACCCATCTTCTCATGGACTTCGGTCTCTGCATCCACCCATCTTCTCATTGACTTCAGTTGCCTGCATCCACCCATCTTCTCATCAACTTCAGTTTTTGCATCCACCCATCTTCTCATCGACTTCTGTGACTGTATCCACCCACCTTCTCATTGACCTCCGTTTCTGCATCCACCCATCTTCTCTTTAACTTCAGTTGCTGCATCCACCCATCTTCTCATTGACTTCAGTCTCTACATCCACCCATCTTCTCATTGACTTCAGTCTCTGCATCCACACATCTTCTCATTGACACCAGTTGCTGCATCCACCCATCTTCTCATCGACTTCAGTTTCTGCATCCTCCCATCTTCTCATCGACCTCAGTTTCTGCATCCACCCATCTTCTCATTGACTTCATTTGCTGCATCCACCCATCTTCTCATTGACTTCAGTTTCTGCATCCACCCATCTTCTCAGCGACTTCAGTCTCTGCATCCACCCATCTTCTCATCGACTTCAGTTTCTGCATCCTTCCAGTTTCTCATCGACTTCAGCTTCTGCATCCTCCCATCTTCTCATTGACTTCATTTGCTGCATCCACCCATCTTCTCATTCACTTCAGTTTCTGCATTCACCCATCTTCTCAGCAACTTCAGTCTCTGCATCCACCCATCTTCTCATCGACTTTAGTGACTATATCCACCCATCCTCTCATTGACTTCAGTTTCTGCATCCACCCATCTTCACATCGACTTCAGTCTCTGCATCCACCCATCTTCTCATGGACTTCAGTCTCTGAATCAACCCATCTTCTCATTGACATCAGTTGCTGCACACACCCATCTTCTCATCGACTTCAGTTTCTGCATCCTCCCATCTTCTCATCGACCTCAGTTTCTGCATCCACCCATCTTCTCATCGACACCAGTCTCTGCATTCACCCATCTTCTCATCGACTTCAGTGACTGTATCCGCCCATCTTCTCATCGACTTCAGTAGCTGCATCCACCCATCTTCTCTTTCTGTTTCTGCATCCACCCATCTTCTCATCGACACCAGTTACTGCATCTACCCATCTTCTCATTGACTTCAGTCTCTGCATCCACCCATCTTCTCATTGACTTCAGTTTCTGCATTCACCCATTTTCTCATTGACCTCAGTCTCTGCATCCACCCATCTTCTCCTCAACTTCAGTTTCTGCATCCACCCATCTTCTCATGGACTTCGGTCTCTGCATCCACCCATCTTCTCATTGACTTCAGTTGCCTGCATCCACCCATCTTCTCATCAACTTCAGTTTTTGCATCCACCCATCTTCTCATCGACTTCTGTGACTGTATCCACCCACCTTCTCATTGACCTCCGTTTCTGCATCCACCCATCTTCTCTTTAACTTCAGTTGCTGCATCCACCCATCATCTCATCGACTTCAGTGACTGTATCCACCCATCTTCTCATCGACACCAGTTGCTGCATCCACCCATCTTCTCATTGACTTCAGTCTCTACATCCACCCATCTTCTCATTGACTTCAGTCTCTGCATCCACCCATCTTCTCATTGACATCAGTTGCTGCATCCACCCATCTTCTCATCGACTTCAGTCTCTGCATCCTCCCATCTTCTCATCGACCTCAGTTTCTGCATCCACCCATCTTCTCATTGACTTCATTTGCTGCATCCACCCATCTTCTCATTGACTTCAGTTTCTGCATCCACCCATCTTCTCAGCGACTTCAGTCTCTGCATCCACCCATCTTCTCATCGACTTCAGTTTCTGCATCCTTCCAGCTTCTCATCGACTTCAGCTTCTGCATCCTCCCATCTTCTCATTGACTTCATTTGCTGCATCCACCCATCTTCTCATTCACTTCAGTTTCTGCATTCACCCATCTTCTCAGCAACTTCAGTCTCTGCATCCACCCATCTTCTCATCGACTTTAGTGACTATATCCACCCATCCTCTCATTGACTTCAGTTTCTGCATCCACCCATCTTCACATCGACTTCAGTTTCTGCATCCACCCATCTTCTCATGGACTTCAGTCTCTGCATCAACCCATCTTCTCATTGACATCAGTTGCTGCACGCACCCATCTTCTCATCGACTTCAGTTTCTGCATCCTCCCATCATCTCATCGACCTCAGTTTCTGCATCCACCCATCTTCTCATCGACACCAGTCTCTGCATTCACCCATCTTCTCATCGACTTCAGTGACTGTATCCGCCCATCTTCTCATCGACACCAGTTGCTGCACCTACCCATCTTCTCATTAACTTCAGTCTCTGCATTCACCCATCTTCTCATTGACCTCAGTCTCTGCAACCACCCATCTTCTCACTGACATCAGTTGCTGCATCGACCCATCATCTCTTTGACTTCAGTTTCTGCATCCACCCACGTTCTCATTGACTTCAGTTTCTGCATCCGCCCATCTTCTCATCGACACCAATTGCTGCACCTACCCATCTTCTCAGCGACTTCAGTTTCTGCATCCACCCATCTTCTCATCGACTTTAGTGACTATATCCACCCATCTTCTCATTGACTTCAGTTTCAGCATCCACCCATCTTCTCATGACTCAAGTTTCTGCATCGACCCATCTTCTCATCGGCTTCACTTTCTGCATCCACACATCTTCTCAAAGAATTCAGTTGCTGCATCAAACCATCTTCTCATTGACTTGAGCCTCTGCATCCACCCATCTTCTCAATGATTTCAGTCTCTGCATGCACCCATCTTCTCAGAGACTTCAGCTGCTGCATCCACCCATCTTCTCATCGACACCAGTTGTTGCATCCACCCATCTTCTCATCGACTTCAGTTGCTGCATCCACCCATATTCTCTTTCAGTTTCTGCATCCACCCATCTTCTCATGGACACCAGTTACTCATCTACCCATCTTCTCATTGACTTCAGTCTCTGCATCCTCCCATCTTCTCATTGACTTCAGTTTCTGCATTCACTCATTTTCTCATTAACTTCAGTCTCTGCATCCACCCATCTTCTCCTCAACTTCAGTTTCTGCAACCACCCATCTTCTCATGGACTTCGGTCTCTGCATCCACCCATCTTCTCATTGACTTCAGTTGCCTGCATCCACCCATCTTCTCATCGACTTCAGTTTCTGCATTCACCCATTTTCTCATCGACTTCAGTGACTGTATCCACACACCTTCTCATTGACTTCAGTTTCTGCATCCACCCATCTTCTCATCGACTTCAGTGACTATATCCACCCATCTTCTCATTGACTTCAGTTGCTGCATCCACCCATCTTCTCATTGACTTCAGTCTGCATCCACCAATCTTCTCTTCAACTTCTGTTTCTGCTTTCACCCATCTTCTCATCGACACCAGCTGCTGCATCTACCCATCCTCTCATTGACTTCAGTCTCAGCATCCACCCATCTTCTCATTGACTTCAGTCTCTGCATCTACCCATCTTCTCATCGACTTCAGTTGCTGCATCCACCCATCTTCTCATCGACTTCAGTTTCTGCATCCACCCATCTTCTCATTGACTTCAGCTTCTGCTTACACTCATCTTCTCATCGACACCATCTGCTGCATCTACCCATCTTCTCATTGACTTCAGTTTCTGCATCCACACATCTTCTCATCGATTTCAGTGACTGTATCAACCCATCTTCTCATCGACACCAGTTGTTGCATCCACCCATCTTCTCATTGACTTCAGCTGCTGCATCCACCCATCTTCTCATCAACTTCAGTTTCTGCATCCACCCATCTTCTCATCGACTTCAGTTTCTGCATCCTTCCAGCTTCTCATCGACTTCAGCTTCTGCATCCTCCCATCTTCTCATTGACTTCATTTGCTGCATCCACCCATCTTCTCATTCACTTCAGTTTCTGCATCCACCCATCTTCTCAGCAACTTCAGTCTCTGCATCCACCCATCTTCTCATCGACATTAGTGACTATATCCACCCATCTTCTCATTGACTTCAGTTTCTGCAACCACCCATCTTCTCATCGACTTCAGTCTCTGCATCCACCCATCTTCTCATTGGCTTCAGTCTCTGCATCAACCCATCTTCTCATTGACATCAGTTTCTGCATCCACCCATCTTCTCATCGACTTCAGTTTCTGCATCCTCCCATCTTCTCATCGACCTCAGTTTCTGCATTCACCCACCTTCTCTTCGACTTCAGTGACTGTATCCACCAATCTTCTCATTGACACCAGTTGCTGCATCTACCCATCTTCTCATCGACTTCAGTTTCAGCATCCACCCATCTTCTCATTGACTCACGTTTCTGCATCGACCCATCTTCTCATCGGCTTCAGTTTCTGCAACCACACATCTTCTCAACGACTTCAGATGCTGCATCAAACCATCTTCTCCTTGACTTCAGCCTGTGCATCCACCCATCTTCTCAATGATTTCAGTCTCTGCATGCACCGATCTTCACAGAGACTTCAGATGCTGCATCCACCCATCTTCTCATCGACTTCAGTAGCTGCATCCACCCATCTTCTCTTTCTGTTTCTGCATCCACCCATCTTCTCATCGACACCAGTTACTGCATCTACCCATCTTCTCATTGACTTCAGTCTCTGCATCCACCCATCTTCTCATTGACTTCAGTTTCTGCATTCACCCATTTTCTCATTGACCTCAGTCTCTGCATCCACCCATCTTCTCCTCAACTTCAGTTTCTGCATCCACCCATCTTCTCATGGACTTCGGTCTCTGCATCCACCCATCTTCTCATTGACTTCAGTTGCCTGCATCCACCCATCTTCTCATCAACTTCAGTTTTTGCATCCACCCATCTTCTCATCGACTTCTGTGACTGTATCCACCCACCTTCTCATTGACCTCCGTTTCTGCATCCACCCATCTTCTCTTTAACTTCAGTTGCTGCATCCACCCATCATCTCATCGACTTCAGTGACTGTATCCACCCATCTTCTCATCGACACCAGTTGCTGCATCCACCCATCTTCTCATTGACTTCAGTCTCTACATCCACCCATCTTCTCATTGACTTCAGTCTCTGCATCCACCCATCTTCTCATTGACATCAGTTGCTTCATCCACCCATCTTCTCATCGACTTCAGTTTCTGCATCCTCCCATCTTCTCATCGACCTCAGTTTCTGCATCCACCCATCTTCTCATTGACTTCATTTGCTGCATCCACACATCTTCTCATTGACTTCAGTTTCTGCATCCACCCATCTTCTCAGCGACTTCAGTCTCTGCATCCACCCATCTTCTCATCGACTTCAGTTTCTGCATCCTTCCAGCTTCTCATCGACTTCAGCTTCTGCATCCTCCCATCTTCTCATTGACTTCATTTGCTGCATCCACCCATCTTCTCATTCACTTCAGTTTCTGCATTCACCCATCTTCTCAGCAACTTCAGTCTCTGCATCCACGCATCTTCTCATCGACTTTAGTGACTATATCCACCCATCCTCTCATTGACTTCAGTTTCTGCATCCACCCATCTTCACATCGACTTCAGTCTCTGCATCAACCCATCTTCTCATTGACATCAGTTGCTGCACACACCCATCTTCTCATCGACTTCAGTTTCTGCATCCTCCCATCTTCTCATCGACCTCAGTTTCTGCATCCACCCATCTTCTCATCGACACCAGTCTCTGCATTCACCCATCTTCTCATCGACTTCAGTGACTGTATCCGCCCATCTTCTCATCGACACCAGTTGCTGCACCTACCCATCTTCTCATTGACTTCAGTCTCTGCATTCACCCATCTTCTCATTGACCTCAGTCTCTGCAACCACCCATCTTCTCACTGACATCAGTTGCTGCATCGACCCATCATCTCTTTGACTTCAGTTTCTGCATCCACCCACGTTCTCATTGACTTCAGTTTCTGCATCCGCCCATCTTCTCATCGACACCAGTTGCTGCACCTACCCATCTTCTCAGCGACTTCAGTTTCTGCATCCACCCATCTTCTCATCGACGTTAGTGACTATATCCACCCATCTTCTCATTGACTTCAGTTTCAGCATCCACCCATCTTCTCATGACTCAAGTTTCTCCATCGACCCATCTTCTCATCGGCTTCACTTTCTGCATCCACACATCTTCTCAAAGATTTCAGTTGCTGCATCAAACCATCTTCTCATTGACTTGAGCCTCTGCATCCACCCATCTTCTCAATGATTTCAGTCTCTGCATGCACCCATCTTCTCAGAGACTTCAGCTGCTGCATCCACCCATCTTATCATCGACACCAGTTGTTGCATCCACCCATCTTCTCATTGACTTCAGTTGCTGCATCCACCCATATTCTCTTTCAGTTTCTGCATCCACCCATCTTCTCATCGACACCAGTTACTCATCTACCCATCTTCTCCTTGACTTCAGTCTCTGCATCCTCCCATCTTCTCATTGACTTCAGTTTCTGCATTCACTCATTTTCTCATTAACTTCAGTCTCTGCATCCACCCATCTTCTCCTCAACTTCAGTTTCCGCAACCACCCATCTTCTCATGGACTTCGGTCTCTGCATCCACCCATCTTCTCATTGACTTCAGTTGCCTGCATCCACCCATCTTCTCATCGACTTCAGTTTCTGCATTCACCCATCTTCTCATCGACTTCAGTGACTGTATCCACACACCTTCTCATTGACTTCAGTTTCTGCATCCACCCATCTTCTCATCGACTTCAGTGACTATATCCACCCATCTTCTCATTGACTTCAGTTGCTGCATCCACCCATCTTCTCATTGACTTCAGTCTGCATCCACCAATCTTCTCATCAACTTCTGTTTCTGCTTTCACCCATCTTCTCATCGACACCAGCTGCTGCATCTACCCATCCTCTCATTGACTTCAGTCTCAGCATCCACCCATCTTCTCATTGACTTCAGTCTCTGCATGCACCCATCTGCTCATAGACTTCAGTTTCTGCATCTACCCATCTTCTCATCGACTTCAGTTGCTGCATCCACCCATCTTCTCATCGACTTCAGTTTCTGCATCCACCCATCTTCTCATTGACTTCAGCTTCTGCTTACACTCATCTTCTCATCGACACTATCTGCTGCATCTACCCATCTTCTCATCGACTTCAGTTTCTGCATCCACACATCTTCTCATCGATTTCATTGACTGTATCAACCCATCTTCTCATCGACACCAGTTGTTGCATCCACCCATCTTCTCATTGACTTCAGCTGCTGCATCCACCCATCTTCTCATCAACTTCAGTTTCTGCATCCACCCATCTTCTCATCGACTTCAGTTTCTGCATCCTTCCAGCTTCTCATCGACTTCAGCTTCTGCATCCTCCCATCTTCTCATTGACTTCATTTGCTGCATCCACCCACCTTCTCATTCACTTCAGTTTCTGCATCCACCCATCTTCTCAGCAACTTCAGTCTCTGCATCCACCCATCTTCTCATCGACATTAGTGACTATATCCACCCATCTTCTCATTGACTTCAGTTTCTGCATCCACCCATCTTCTCATCGACTTCAGTCTCTGCATCCACCCATCTTCTCATTGGCTTCAGTCTCTGCATCAACCCATCTTCTCATTGACATCAGTTGCTGCATCCACCCATCTTCTCATCGACTTCAGTTTCTGCATCCTCCCATCTTCTCATCGACCTCAGTTTCTGCATTCACCCATCTTCTCATCGACTTCAGTGACTGTATCCACCAATCTTCTCATTGACACCAGTTGCTGCATCTACCCATCTTCTCATCGACTTCAGTTTCAGCATCCACCCATCTTCTCATTGACTCACGTTTCTGCATCGACCCATCTTCTCATCGGCTTCAGTTTCTGCAACCACACATCTTCTCAACGACTTCAGTTGCTGCATCAAACCATCTTCTCCTTGACTTCAGCCTGTGCATCCACCCATCTTCTCAATGATTTCAGTCTCTGCATGCACCGATCTTCACAGAGACTTCAGATGCTGCATCCACCCATCTTCTCATCGACACCATTTGCTGCATACACCCATCTTCTCATCGACTTCAGTTGCTGCATCCACCCATCTTCTCTTTCAGTTTCTGCATCCACCCATCTTCTCATCGACACCAGTTACTGCATCTACCCATCTTCTCATTGACTTCTGTCTCTGCATCCACCCATCTTCTCATTGACTTCAGTTTCTGCATTCACCCATTTTCTCATTGACTTCAGTCTCTGCATCCACCCATCTTCTCCTCAACTTCAGTTTCTGCATCCACCCATCTTCTCATGGACTTTGGTCTCTGCATCCACCCATCTTCTCATTGACTTCAGTTGCCTGCATCCACCCATCTTTTCATCGACTTCAGTTTTTGCATCCACCCATCTTCTCATCGACTTCTGTGACTGTATCCACCCACCGTCTCATTGACTTCCGGTTCTGCATCCACCCATCTTCTCTTTAACTTCAGTGACTGTATCCACCCATCTTCTCATCGACACCAGTTGCTGCATCCACCCATCTTCTCATTGACTTCAGTCTCTACATCCACCCATCTTCTCATTGACTTAGGTTTCTGCATCCACCCATCTTCTCACTGACATCAGTTGCTGCATCGACCCATCTTCTCATTGACTTCAGTTTCTGCATCCACCCACCTTCTCATCGACTTCAGTTTCTGCATCCACCCATCTTCTCATTGAACTCAGTCTCTGCATCCACCCATCATCTCACTGACATCAGTTGCTGCATCGACCCATCATCTCATTGACTTCAGTTTCTGCATCCACCCACCTTCTCATTAACTTCAGTTTCTGCATCCGCCCATCTTCTCATCGACACCAGTTGCTGCACCTACCCATCTTCTCATTGACTTCTGTCTCTGCATTCACCCATCTTCTCATTGACCTCAGTCTCTGCATCCACCCATCTTCTCACTGACATCAGTTGCTGCATCGACCCATCATCTCATTGACTTCAGTTTCGGCATCCACCCACCTTCTCATTGACTTCAGTTTCTGCATCCGCCCATCTTGTCATCGACACCAGTTGCTGCAACTACCCATCTTCTCATTGACTTCAGTCTCTGCATCCACCCATCTTCTCATTGACTTCAGTCTCTGCATCCACCCATCTTCTCATTGACATCAGTTGCTGCATCCACCCATCTTCTCATCGACTTCAGTTTCTGCATCCTCCCATCTTCTCATCGACCACAGTTTCTGCCTCCACACATCTTCTCATCGACACCAGTCTCTGCATTCACCCATCTTCTCATCGACTTCAGTGACTGTATCCACCAATCTTCTCATCGACACCAGTTGCTGCATCTACCCATCTTCTCATCGACTTCAGTTTCAGCATCCACCCATCTTCTCATTGACTCAAGTTTCTGCAACGACCCCTCTTCTCATCGGCTTCAGTTTCTGCATCCACACATCTTCTCAACGACTTCAGTTGCTGCATCAAACCATCTTCTCCTTGACTTCAGCCTCTGCATCAACCCATCTTCTCTTTAACTTCAGTTGCTGCATCCACCCATCTTCTCATCGACTTCAGTGACTGTATCCACCCATCTTCTCATCGACACCAGTTGCTGCATCCACCCATCTCCTCATTGACATTAGTTGCTGCATCCTCCCATCTTCTCATCGACCTCAGTTTCTGCCTCCACCCATCTTCTCATCGACACCAGTCTCTGCATTCACCCATCTTCTCATCGACTTCAGTGACTGTATCCACCAATCTTCTCATCGACACCAGTTGCTGCTTCCACCCATCTTCTAATCGACTTCAGTTTCAGCATCCACCCATCTTCTCATTGACTCAAGTTTCTGCATCGACCCCTGTTCTCATCGGCTTCAGTTTCTGCATCCACACATCTTCTCAACGACTTCAGTTGCTGCATCAAACCATCTTCTCCTTGACTTCAGCCTCTGCATCCACCCATCTTCTCATTGACTTCAGTTTCTGCATTCACCCAGTTTCTCATTGACTTCAGTCTCTGCATCCACCCATCTTCTCCTCAACTTCAGTTTCTGCATCCACCCATCTTCTCATGGACTTCGGTAACTGCATCCACCCATCTTCTCATTGACTTCAGTTGCCTGCATCCACCCATCTTCTCATCGACTTCAGTTTTTGCATCCACCCATCTTCTCATCGACTTCTGTGACTGTATCCACCCACCTTCTCATTGACTTCCGTTTCTGCATCCACCCATCTTCTCTTTAACTTCAGTTGCTGCATCCACCCATCTTCTCATCGACTTCAGTGACTGTATCCACCCATCTTCTCATCGACACCAGTTGCTGCATCCACCCATCTTCTCATTGACTTCAGTCTCTACATCCACCCATCTTCTCATTGACTTCAGCTGCTGCATCCACCCATCTTCTCATTGACATCAGTTGCTGCATCCACCCATCTTCTCATCGACTTTAGTTTCTGCATCCTCCCATCTTCTCATCGACCTCAGTTTCTGCATCCACCCACCTTCTCATTGACTTCATTTGCTGCATCCACCCATCCTCTCATTGACTTCAGTTTCTGCATCCACCCATCTTCTCAGCGACTTCAGTCTCTGCATCCACCCATCTTCTGATCGTCTTTAGTGACTATATCCACCCATCTTCTCATTGACTTCAGTTTCAGCATCCACCCATCTTCTCATGACTCAAGTTTCTGCATCGACCCATCTTCTCATCGGCTTCACTTTCTGCATCCACACATCTTCTCAACGACTTCAGTTGCTGCATCAAAGCATCTTCTCATTGACTTCAGCCTCTGCATCCACCCATCTTCTCAATGATTTCAATCTCTGCATGCACCCATCTTCTCAGAGACTTCAGCTGCTGCATCCACCCATCTTCTCATCGACACCAGTTGTTGCATCCACCCATCTTCTCATCGACTTCAGTTGCTGCATCCACCCATATTCTCTTTCAGTTTCTGCATCCACCCATCTTCTCATCGACACCAGTTACTCATCTACCCATCTTCTCATTGACTTCAGTCTCTGCATCCTCCCATCTTCTCATTGACTTCAGTATCTGCATTCACCCATTTTCTCATTAACTTCAGTCTCTGCATCCACCCATCTTCTCCTCAACTTCAGTTTCTGCAACCACCCATCTTCTCATGGACTTTGGTCTCTGCATCCACCCATCTTCTCATTGACTTCAGTTGCCTGCATCCACCCATCTTCTCATCGACTTCAGTTTCTGCATCCACCCATCTTCTCATCGACTTCAGTGACTGTATCCACACACCTTCTCATTGACTTCAGTTTCTGCATCCACCCATCTTCTCATCGACTTCAGTGACTATATCCACCCATCTTCTCATTGACTTCAGTTGCTGCATCCACCCATCTTCTCATTGACTTCAGTCTGCATCCACCAATCTTCTCATCAACTTCTGTTTCTGTTTTCACCCATCTTCTCATCGACACCAGCTGCTGCATCTACCCATCCTCTCATTGACTTCAGTCTCAGCATCAACCCATCTTCTCATTGACTTCAGTCTCTGCATGCACCCATCTTCTCATAGACTTCAGTTTCTGCATCTACCCATCTTCTCATCGACTTCAGTTGCTGCATCCACCCATCTTCTCATCGACTTCAGTTTCTGCATCCACCCATCTTCTCATTGACTTCAGCTTCTGCTTACACTCATCTTCTCATCGACACCATCTGCTGAATCTACCCATCTTCTCATCGACTTCAGTTTCTGCATCCGCACATCTTCTCATCGATTTCAGTGACTGTATCAACCCATCTTCTCATCGACACCAGTTGTTGCATCCACCCATCTTCTCATTGACTTCAACTGCTGCATCCACCCATCTTCTCATCAACTTCAGTTTCTGCATCCACCCATCTTCTCATCGACTTCAGTTTCTGCATCCTTCCAGCTTCTCATCGACTTCAGCTTCTGCATCTACCCATCTTCTCATCGACTTCAGTTTCAGCATCCACCCATCTTCTCATTGACTCAAGTTTCTGCAACGACCCCTCTTCTCATCGGCTTCAGTTTCTGCATCCACACATCTTCTCAACGACTTCAGTTGCTGCATCAAACCATCTTCTCCTTGACTTCAGCCTCTGCATCAACCCATCTTCTCTTTAACTTCAGTTGCTGCATCCACCCATCTTCTCATCGACTTCAGTGACTGTATCCACCCATCTTCTCATCGACACCAGTTGCTGCATCCACCCATCTCCTCATTGACATTAGTTGCTGCATCCTCCCATCTTCTCATCGACCTCAGTTTCTGCCTCCACCCATCTTCTCATCGACACCAGTCTCTGCATTCACCCATCTTCTCATCGACTTCAGTGACTGTATCCACCAATCTTCTCATCGACACCAGTTGCTGCTTCTACCCATCTTCTAATCGACTTCAGTTTCAGCATCCACCCATCTTCTCATTGACTCAAGTTTCTGCATCGACCCCTGTTCTCATCGGCTTCAGTTTCTGCATCCACACATCTTCTCAACGACTTCAGTTGCTGCATCAAACCATCTTCTCCTTGACTTCAGCCTCTGCATCCACCCATCTTCTCATTGACTTCAGTTTCTGCATTCACCCAGTTTCTCATTGACTTCAGTCTCTGCATCCACCCATCTTCTCCTCAACTTCAGTTTCTGCATCCACCCATCTTCTCATGGACTTCGGTAACTGCATCCACCCATCTTCTCATTGACTTCAGTTGCCTGCATCCACCCATCTTCTCATCGACTTCAGTTTTTGCATCCACCCATCTTCTCATCGACTTCTGTGACTGTATCCACCCACCTTCTCATTGACTTCCGTTTCTGCATCCACCCATCTTCTCTTTAACTTCAGTTGCTGCATCCACCCATCTTCTCATCGACTTCAGTGACTGTATCCACCCATCTTCTCATCGACACCAGTTGCTGCATCCACCCATCTTCTCATTGACTTCAGTCTCTACATCCACCCATCTTCTCATTGACTTCAGCTGCTGCATCCACCCATCTTCTCATTGACATCAGTTGCTGCATCCACCCATCTTCTCATCGACTTTAGTTTCTGCATCCTCCCATCTTCTCATCGACCTCAGTTTCTGCATCCACCCATCTTCTCATTGACTTCATTTGCTGCATCCACCCATCCTCTCATTGACTTCAGTTTCTGCATCCACCCATCTTCTCAGCGACTTCAGTCTCTGCATCCACCCATCTTCTGATCGTCTTTAGTGACTATATCCACCCATCTTCTCATTGACTTCAGTTTCAGCATCCACCCATCTTCTCATGACTCAAGTTTCTGCATCGACCCATCTTCTCATCGGCTTCACTTTCTGCATCCACACATCTTCTCAACGACTTCAGTTGCTGCATCAAAGCATCTTCTCATTGACTTCAGCCTCTGCATCCACCCATCTTCTCAATGATTTCAATCTCTGCATGCACCCATCTTCTCAGAGACTTCAGCTGCTGCATCCACCCATCTTCTCATCGACACCAGTTGTTGCATCCACCCATCTTCTCATCGACTTCAGTTGCTGCATCCACCCATATTCTCTTTCAGTTTCTGCATCCACCCATCTTCCCATCGACACCAGTTACTCATCTACCCATCTTCTCATTGACTTCAGTCTCTGCATCCTCCCATCTTCTCATTGACTTCAGTATCTGCATTCACCCATTTTCTCATTAACTTCAGTCTCTGCATCCACCCATCTTCTCCTCAACTTCAGTTTCTGCAACCACCCATCTTCTCATGGACTTTGGTCTCTGCATCCACCCATCTTCTCATTGACTTCAGTTGCCTGCATCCACCCATCTTCTCATCGACTTCAGTTTCTGCATCCACCCATCTTCTCATCGACTTCAGTGACTGTATCCACACACCTGCTCATTGACTTCAGTTTCTGCATCCACCCATCTTCTCATCGACTTCAGTGACTATATCCACCCATCTTCTCATTGACTTCAGTTGCTGCATCCACCCATCTTCTCATTGACTTCAGTCTGCATCCACCAATCTTCTCATCAACTTCTGTTTCTGTTTTCACCCATCTTCTCATCGACACCAGCTGCTGCATCTACCCATCCTCTCATTGACTTCAGTCTCAGCATCAACCCATCTTCTCATTGACTTCAGTCTCTGCATGCACCCATCTTCTCATAGACTTCAGTTTCTGCATCTACCCATCTTCTCATCGACTTCAGTTGCTGCATCCACCCATCTTCTCATCGACTTCAGTTTCTGCATCCACCCATCTTCTCATTGACTTCAGCTTCTGCTTACACTCATCTTCTCATCGACACCATCTGCTGAATCTACCCATCTTCTCATCGACTTCAGTTTCTGCATCCGCACATCTTCTCATCGATTTCAGTGACTGTATCAACCCATCTTCTCATCGACACCAGTTGTTGCATCCACCCATCTTCTCATTGACTTCAACTGCTGCATCCACCCATCTTCTCATCAACTTCAGTTTCTGCATCCACCCATCTTCTCATCGACTTCAGTTTCTGCATCCTTCCAGCTTCTCATCGACTTCAGCTTCTGCATCCTCCCATGTTCTCATTGACATCATTTGCTGCATCCACCCATCTTCTCATTCACTTCAGTTTCTGCATCGACCCATCTTCTCAGCAACTTCAGTCTCTGCATCCACCCATCTTCTCATCGACATTAGTGACTATATCCACCCATCTTCTCATTGACTTCAGTTTCTGCATCCACCCATCTTCTCATCGACTTCAGTGTCTGCATCCACCCATCTTCTCATGGACTTCAGTCTCTGCATCAACCCATCTTCTCATTGACATCAGTTGCTGCATCCACCCATCTTCTCATCGACTTCAGTTTCTGCATCCTCCCATCTTCTCATCGACCTCAGTTTCTGCATTCACCCATCTTCTCATCGACTTCAGTGACTGTATCCACCAATCTTCTCATCGACACCAGTTGCTGCATCTACCCATCTTCTCATCGACTTCAGTTTCTGCATCCACCCATCTTCTCATTGACTCACGTTTCTGCATCGACCCATCTTCTCATCGGCTTCAGTTTCTGCATCCACACATCTTCTCAACGACTTCAGTTGCTGCATCAAACCATCTTCTCCTTGACTTCAGCTTGTGCATCCACCCATCTTCTCAATGATTTCAGTCTCAGCATGCACCGATCTTCTCAGAGACTTCAGATGCTGCATCCACCCATCTTCTCATCGACACCATTTGCTGCATCCACCCATCTTCTCATCGACTTCAGTTGCTGCATCCACCCATCTTCTCTTTCAGTTTCTGCATCCACCCATCTTCTCATCGACACCAGTTACTGCATCTACCCATCTTCCCATTGACTTCAGTCTCTGCATCCACCCATCTTCTCATTGACTTCAGTTTCTGCATTCACCCATTTTCTCATTGACTTCAGTCTCTGCATCCACCCATCTTCTCCTCAACTTCAGTTTCTGCATCCACCCATCTTCTCATGGACTTCGGTCTCTGCATCCACCCATCTTCTCATTGACTTCAGTTGCCTGCATCCACCCATCTTTTCATCGACTTCAGTTTTTGCATCCACCCATCTTCTCATCGACTTCTGTGACTGTATCCACCCACCGTCTCATTGACTTCCATTTCTGCATCCACCCATCTTCTCTTTAACTTCAGTTGCTGCATCCACCCATCTTCTCATCGACTTCAGTGACTGTATCCACCCATCTTCTCATCGACACCAGTTGCTGCATCCACCCATCTTCTCATTGACTTCAGTCTCTACATCCACCCATCTTCTCATTGACTTCAGCTGCTGCATGCACCCATCTTCTCACTGACATCAGTTGCTGCATCGACCCATCTTCTCATTGACTTCAGTTTCTGCATCCACCCACCTTCTCATCGACTTCAGTTTCTGCATTCACCCATCTTCTCATTGAACTCAGTCTCTGCATCCACCCATCTTCTCACTGACATCAGTTGCTGCATCGACCCATCATCTCAT